>NC_034014.1:20317040-20373151 GCF_000346465.2 Prunus persica
TTTCTCCCCCCCCGAGCGAGATATATAAAAAAAGATTTTTTGTATTTTGTTATACACACACACAGCGTATACACAGATATATCCCGCCTCCTGGAGAGCCCGCGTGACCTCCGTGCGTGTTGTCTCCCGCCCTCTCGGGCCCGTGTACTCTCCAAAATATAAACATATATTTGAGTTTTTTATCTCTCTCTCTCCCTCCCCCATACAGAGAGAGAGAGAGAGAGAGAGAGAGAGAGAGAGAGAGAGAGAGAGAAAATCTGATTTTATAAAAAATCCCATTTCGAAATATTTACGATTGTGCCACTGGGTTTCTTTTGATCATATCTCTCTCGTTACAACTCCGATTCGAGCCCACTACGTGTCTATGAACTCGTCTCAGTACGACCTATCCAAAAATACAAGTCACGGTCCCAAACTCTCTCTGGTTAAAAATATGACTAAAATACCCTTAAATAATTAAATAATTAAATAAGGGTAAAATTTGGGGAAATTTGGGGTCGGGGTGTTACAAAACTATTATAGGAACTTGTACTTAATTTTAAAATTGAAAAAAATTGAATCTCACCACCAACATGGCTTCTTTTTTTTTTATGACATGGACTTAAAAAGTAATATTTTTTTTCTCTATTGTTTAAATTAATTTTAAAAAATTAAAATAAGATAAATACAAAAATAAATAACAATAAAATTGACGAACTTTGACGGTAGGACCATCTTGATACAAAACAAAAAAGTGAAAGGACGGTTCAAATGAAAATTTTAGTTGGTGGACCAAAATGATACTGGAGCAATAGTTGAGGGACCATTTCAGTCATACCCTTCGATAGAGTTTCTCAAAAAGTCTCATATACCCTTCAAAACTCAGTCACGTGGCCATCGCATGATCAAAAGTGACGGAATCTGTCACGGATGGACCATCTTGGTACAAAATAAGAAGTTTAAGGACATTTGAAATGAAAATTTTAGTTGGTGGACCAAAATAATACTAGAGCAATAGTTGGGGGACCATTTAGGTCATTAACCCTATCTATTATTATAAAATAATGAGATAAATAAAAAAATATGGGACTTGGAGTCTAAGGGTTCAGTGTCTATAAAAAACCAACTAATTTCCCAGCAAAAGAGAGGTATGATTGATTCTACTGCAATATTTTTTAGCAAACACTGAGTTTAGCATTGGAGTGTTTTCTTGCTGGTATACTCCTCCTTACTCATTGCTGACAATCAAAGATGGTGTTCGGGTTCTCAACATGGAATACAAGATTATTTGTTTGAGGATCCGAAATTTTCCGCTCCAACAACCATAATGTAAGTGACAAATATTATCTTTGTCTTCTATGTACTTATACACTTATGGTATGTTTACTAATCCGTCATTGGATTATGAGGAATTGAATTGAGGATGAATTGAATTGAGGAAGAGTTGGATTGAGGAGAATTAGATTCCGGATTCCTAATAAAGTTGTTTACTAAACCATATGGATTTAGAGGAGTTAGATTCTGGATTCATATTAAAGTTGTTTACTAAACCATATGGAATTGAGGTAGGAGTAGTACTAATTACTAAAATGTCCTTTTTGTTGAGTTAAAGTGGATGGCATATTTGAAATTTTGAAAATTGTGTGAGGATATAATGAGTAAAAAAGATGAATTCCTAATAAGTTACTTCTCCAGGAATATACCACCTCTCACCCAAGAATTGAATTCCTCCAAAATCAGGAATTCAATTCTTAATTTTGTGTAGGCCCCACTTACTTTTCAATTCCTTGATGTGAAGTAAACGCAGTAATCCTCCATAAGTGGAATACAATTCCGGATGAGAATTCCAATTCCTTATTAGTAAACACACCATTAGAGTTCAAAAGGCTAGAAGTTCCTGCATAAACAAAAGAGTTAATGACAATGTAGTTCCACCGTTAAGATTTCTATCAGATCTCGCTGTTAGTTACCTACGTGGTACTGTAGGCCCCACATTTTTTGTTTTTTTAAATTTTAAATTGATTAAAATATGAATAAAATATTTAAAAACCAACTAAAAAATAAGAATTTTTTTAAAATTAAAAAAAAAGAGACCATGCCTTTCCCCTTCACTATGTTTCTTCTCTCTGGCCTCCTTCGACTAATTCCAGTCTGTGACCTCCCTTCCAAATATCTCTCTCTCTCTCTCTCTCTCTCTCTCTCTCTGCGTGTTTTGAGGATGGGTTCTCGGTTAGAGGGATGGGTCTGGGGAATGGATGGGTTGCGATAGGGAAAGGAGGCGAGAAGGGGCACAGGTCGGAGAGGAGGGGAATTGGTATGGGGGCTGGGGAAAAAAACCAAAGGGAGGAGGGCGATGCGTCTGGGTGGGTTGCGAGAAGGAAAGGGGGGAGAGCGGAGAAGAAATCGAGGGAGGGGGAGGTGGCTGTGACTGTGGGTGGTTGTCATGGGCCAATGGGGAAGAGAAAAAATTTGGAGTAGGGGGGTTGATGGGTTCTGGGGTAGGGGCAGGGAGGTGTATGTGACTGTGGGTGGTTTTCATGGGCCAATGGGGGGGTTGATGGGTTCTGGGGTAAGGGGGCCCGAGGTGGTTCTGGGTTTGTTTGGGAATTGGAGCTTGTGGGTGTTGGTGGTCATGGGGAATCGGGGGAGAAAAAATGTCCCGAGGGAAAGTTTTCAGTTTGTTCGGGGAAATTTTTTTCCAAAAACAATTTCATTTTAATCAATTTAAAATAAATAATAAAATAAAAATATAGGACTCATAATGCCACGTATGCAACTAACATCAAGATCTAATGGAAACCCTAACGATGAAACTATATTGTAACAAAGTTAAAAAGCCATTACAGCTTTCTATGCGCCAAATAATCTATTATTTCTTATATTGCAGTGCCTAAATGATATATGCACTCCATAGAAAACAATCATACAATAAGAATCAGTTTGGAGTGGAAATGGCTACATGGAAAGTGTCAAAAACAATATCATAATAATTAAAATAATTAAAAATTTAAAGAAAAACATAACCAACCTTTAAAATCTGTTGAATCTTAGCAAGGAAATAGAGAGAGCTTCTATTTTTCTTTTTTGTTAATTTACTGAGAATAACAAGAGAATAAAAACAACATAAGAGAAAGCTCTTTAATTATGTAACAATTGCCAAGGAAGAGAGTAGATACCATATCTACCTTTTGAGAGCTATCATCTTCCTTCATCATGGTCCTTTCGAAAAGACAATCTTTTTCTTCTGAGGAAAATTCCAGTACTAAAAAACCAAAGCACGTCACTATTTCAAGAACAATCCAGCAATGGACCTAGCTAGCCAGCTAATGTGAGTAGCTGGCTATATAATCATAGAATTGGCTGCCGTTTCATCCCACTCCCAGGAGAAAAACTTCTATCAAACGGAGATAGTATTATTTTGCTATCCTGGTCAATAACGCTATAATACAGTCACACGGGTGATAACACTTCCACGTGACATAGCATTCTTGGCCGAAGATAGCAAAATAGTGTTATTCTCGTAGTAACTAAATTTTTCTCCTGTTGTTCTTCTTATATTTTGACAACCATTTAGTTTCCTTTTCATGTTTTGGTAAAATATATTTCAGGGTTATTAGGTCTATTAGTCCTTGAATTTTAACCCGATTTACATTTTGGTCCCTCAATTTCAAAAATAATTCCCGTGGTCTTTCAACTTAAATTTTGTGAGGACAAATGGTCCTCCCGTCAATTTTGTTAACTTTTTCTGTTAAATGCATGGGCAAAATGGTTTTTTTGAATCAAAACCAAAAAAATGAATAAAAAATTATATCTTTAAAATAATAATAAAAGAAAGGAAGATTCACTATTATACTCAATATAGGAGCCCAAATTTTTTTTTAAAAAAAAAATCTATATGAAATGGACTTTAGAAACACACCCAAAGCCCATTTACAACATAACAAAAAGGCTTTAAACTTCTTATAAATTACAAAACTGCTGTTGATTTATTAAAACAAACTGAACTCTAGAACCTTATAAAAAAAATCCAAAACACTTAATAAGACATCAAAATAATTTAATAATCAAAATTAAATTCAATTGGGCCATCTGTCATTTTTTGAATTTTTTTTGAGTTTGTTTATAGAAATTAAATGGCGCAGGGTTTGCTTAGAAAAATCAAATCATCGTCCCTAACCCCAGTTTATTTGTGTGTGTTAAATACCTATATTGTCCTTGTACTATGGATTTGAGAGAGGAAAATCAGATCTGCCCAGATATGCCATAAAACCAAATATGCCCAGATCTGCCAAAAACTCAGATCTGCCAAAAAAATCAAATCTGCCAAAAACCAAATCAGATTTATTTTCTCATTTCTCGCTGGTGTTTTCTCTAGTGTTGGAGCAAGAGAAGCTTCCATTGAAGCTCAGTCTCATGTCCAACTATATTCTTCATCTTTAATCTACAATTTTCAATATTTCACCTTCGATTTCTTGTTCTAAAATCATGCTTCTATTGATTTTTTTTTTTTTCAGATTGTTCAAGACCTCGAACAAACCTCAATCAAATGCTCTTAGCTCTACTCCTCATCTTCGAGCTCTACTCCTCTTCGGCCACATCGTCGTTGTCGTTGTCGTCATCGTCGTCGTTGTTGTTTGGTTTGCACTTGAGATTTTTGATCTTTTGCTTCAATTATGTATTTCTTTTCGAATTTTAGTTGAATTTTGAAATGTATTTTAAGCTTTGATGATCGATTTATCCTTTGTTGCTATTTCAGTTATGAATCTCATTTTTGTTAATGTACTTCTATGACAGAGTATTAACAATGTACTTCTATGACATAATAGTATTAACAATCTGGGCTAGGCGTGTTTTGAGTTGGTCTGGTTTGTTCTTTCTTCATCTTTTCTTTGGTGGACATATATTAGAAATAGTAACATAACAAGCATTAATCAACATGACAGTAAACTAGCAGTATTATTACCCTAGACTGAAACATTACAGGGGTAAACATGCATTAGAAATAGGATGTCATAGGAAATAGCAGTGTTATTACCCTAGACTAGAACATTACAGGGGTAGATATGCATTAGAAATAGAATCTCATAGGAAACTAGCAGTGTTATTACCCTAGACTAGAACATTACAGGAGTAGACATGCATTAGAAATAGGATGTCATATGAAACTAGTATTGTTATTACCCTAAACTGGAATATTACAACTATTAATCAACATGACAGTGAACTAGTAATGTTATTACACTAGATTGGAACATTACAAGGGTAGACATGCATTAGAAATAGGATATCATAGGAAATTAGCAGTGTTATTACTCTAAACTGGAACATTACATGGGGTAAACATGCATTAGAAATGGGATGTCATAGGAAACTAGCAGTGTTATTACCATAGACTGGAACATTACAGCCATTAATCAACATAACAGAGCAGTATTATTATCCTAAACTGGAACATTACAATAATTAATCAACATAACAATAAATGTGTGAAACATTACAGTCATTAATTAACATGACACATTAATGAAGCTACGGTTTTCAAGACGTTTTGTTTGTAATGAATTGTTTGGGTTTTTTTTTTTTTTTAATAAAATTGAGCTAGGCTTGTTTTGGGTGCTATTTAAGTTTTTTTAAGTTGATCAATGGCAATCATGTAATTTATAATAACTTAAACACTAATTTCTTATGTAGTAAATGAGTTTTGGGTATGTTTCTAAAGTGCATGTGGGGTTATTTTTATAATTTCAGCTTCTATTTTGGGTATATTAGTGAAGCTCCCAAAAAACTAGTCTTGTACTCTTGGTCTATCAAAGAGCTCTTATCTTTTTGGAGACTTATTAATCGATAAAGGTTCTTCTTTATTATAAAAAATAAAAAATAAAAAATAAAAAATAAAATAATGTGTTAATTTTTTTTTAAAAATACATGTGTTGACACGTGGCTCATAATGGTTGGGGGCTTTCTTTTTTATATTAAAAAATATTATAGCCGTACGGCCATACTATTTTCATACAGTGGGCTGCTTTGTTTTTTCTTTAGAAAATAGTATAGCCATACGGCTATATTTGATTTTTTTCTATTTTTTTTTAAAAAAAGAATAGCATGGAAGCGTTATTGTTTTTTTTTTTTTTTAAATTGTCTTTAATAAATTGTATAAACAAGCAGCTATAGTGTTTTCAAGATGTATGCATATTATATATATATATGTTGGTACGTAGTTTTCAACAGTACATTCGTGTTTTATACACGTCTCACTTTTTCTTTAAAAAGCTAATATACAATAGTCGTATTGTACATGTACGTAAGTATTTTTAATGTTTTATACACGTATTTTGTACAAAATTTTCAGTAAGACACACAAAATTCACGTATTATACAAATAATTCTCACATATTATTTTATAAGAATAACATATGTTATAAAAATTATATTAAAATTTCATATAGTGGGAAGATTAATATCCACTTTGAATATGTTGCAAATTAATATCTACAAAGGTACAAACTGCAACTAGGAGGGTCCTTTTTTATTATTAATTTTTTTAATTACATAGTATAGCCAGGCGGCTATACCAGGATTTTTTATTAAAACACATGGCTTTAATCGATAAAGGTTCTTCTTTTTTTCTTTTTTTTATAATAAAAAGGAGTACCGCCGTACGGCTATACTCCATGTATTTAATTTTTTTTAAAGACATGTGTTGACACGTGACACCTAATGGTTGGAGGTCCTCTTTTTTATACTAAAAAATAGTATAGCCGCACGGCTATACTCATTTTTTAAATTTTTTGAAAATGTATAGCCTTCCGGCTATATGATTTTCACACAGTGGGCTACTCTGTTATTTCTTTAGAAAATAGTATAGCCGTGCGGCTATACGTGATTTTTTTCTAATTCTTTTATAACAATAGTATAGCAGGGAAGCGTTACTGGTTTTTTATTATTTAAATTGTCAGTGGCGGCCGGAGGAGGTGGCCGGCAGTTGGCTAGATATAGACATGTGGCATAGTATGCTTGCTTTAGAAGGAGTGATATTGTGTGTAATTTTGATATTTTTTAATGATATTTTTGTAAAATTAGGTACTACATTTTGGTCTTTGGCCTTATGCTAATTAGATGAAATTGTATTCATATCTTCTAAATTAGTAAACTATATTGTGTTTTAAAACTAAAGCTCCCTAGAACCGTTTTTTTACCCTCTCACACACAACATAAAATACAATGCCAAAAGCTAGAAACAAACCCTAAATCCTTAACCAATAAGATAATCATTTACATCCTAAATTAGCAAGGAAATTCAAATGCCTCCCAATCCGCCTAAAATACAAATTTCCAATCCTTACACTACTAATCCTTACATATCATCAAATATAGCTTCTATTTGGATTTAAAAGACTGAAGAAAAAAAAATCAATGAAATCGCAGACAAAGAAGACAAATCATTATGAACCATATTAGTCATCCTATCAATTCCTATAAAAACCTGTTACATTACAAACACTTGACAACACTGACTAAACTAAAAACCATCAAGAGCTTTCTCTCATTCAGTCACATTCAAGTAAGTTTAATTTTGTTCATTCTGAATGGAAGGAATAGCTACAACGCGTTTCACACTTGTATTTGCTTTGGTGATTATGTCGTTTTTGGCTATGATGCAACACATTGTCGTTGAGGATTCACATATGTCGTTCTCCTGAAGAGTCCAACTGCCATCCAGAAAATTGTGAAGCTTCATATAAGGATGAACTCAAGGATGATTTCATGAGGTTTGAATGTGTGCCCATTTGGTGAAGCAACTGTTTGTGTGTGTTTTAGCAAAAAATACTAGTAATTAACAATACTGATGTTGGCACTGTAAGTGTCTAATAATAATCCATGATGCATTTTTAGATGATTGGTGTTGTCGCTTTCTTTATCGTTTATTGTTTCGCAAATCTTCTTCAATTGCGCTGCTCTCAAACCATATTATATATTTTTTAAACAGAAACTTGGATATAAACCATTGGACAAAAGAAGAAAAAAATGTCGTAAGGAAAAGGCGCACAAAACTTCCCAAGCTTACAGATTAAAAACATGAGAAATTTCACCAAAGATTAAACATGACCTTAATGGCATTGCCTCCACCAGCACTCTGGTTTCAAATGCTTTTTCCACTGACTTTAAAGGTTTTCCTGGGCAAATTCAACCACCATTACATCGCTTTTGGCTAGATTGTTCCAAACATATCTAGATTGGTCAAACACATTGACTTCAGGAATTATCCTGTGTATCTAATCCTAAACACATTTACTTATGACTGCTTATTTGTTATGCATTTCAAGCATACATATCGTTATATCTTAGTTTGTAGTGGCTCTTAAACGATGAGGACTCCTAAACGAAAGGTACGGAACGTTTTATCCAAGTTTAGAAAAAGGAAAGTTTTTGTGGAATTCATAATAACACGGACTTGAGCTTTCTCGAGGAAACCAGTTGGAGGGAGGTTTGAGCGCCCTTTTACTCAGAGATGCTGAAGATGATGATACGGACTACAACTGCTGCTACTTCTTCTTGTTATTGCTGGAGCAGCAGAGGTATGAATTGTCTTCACTCTAACTCCACTTTTCTCGTTTTCGTCAACAATTACTATGCTTTCTTTCACTCTCAACCTTCGAAACCGATCAAATCTACAAGAACCCAACTAGAGCAGCCAAAAAGAGACTTACCCAAAATCACAAATGTTGAGGATGCTTTCAATGTGTTCGATAGAATGCTTCAATGCGCCCTCTGCCTTCTGTTGTCCGTTTCAATAAAATCTTGGGTCAAGTTGCAAAATTGAAACATTACTCGGCCGTCATCTCATTCTATAACCAAATGGGTGTGTCGAGAATTGGACATGATGTTTGTACCCTAACCATTCTCATAAATTCTTATTGTCACCTAAACCAAATGGGGTTTAGTTTATCTGTACTGGGAAAATTCTTCAAACTTGGTCTTGAACCAAGTGTCTACCTTCACCACTCTAATCAACGGCTTTCTTCTCGAGAATAGAGTGGTTCAGGCAGCAGAACTTTTCAATAAAATGATCAACGCTGGTAATTGTCAGCCTGATGCTGTTACTTATGGCACGCTAGTAAAGGGCTTTTGCATGAAAGGTAACAACAGTGCTGCTATTCAGTTGCTTAGGAAGATGGAGGAAGGAGCTTGCAAGCCTGGCTTAGTTGTCTATAACACAATCATCGACAGTCGTTTTTAAGGATAAACTAGTTGATGATGCGTTGAACCTCTTATCAGAAATGATGAGCAAGGGTATTGCCCCAGATGTCATTACCTATACATCCTTGATTCATGGAGTTTGCAAATTAGGCGAGTGGAAAGAAGCTAAAAGGTTCTTGAATGAAATGGTGAGTAAAAGCATATTTCCAGATGTGCGCACGTACAATGTCTTGGTAGACACACTTTGTAAGGAGGGGATGGTCTTGGAAGCAGACGGTGTGGTAGAAATGATGATTCAAAGAGGTATTGAACCTGACACGGTTACGTACAGTTCACTCATGGATGGTTACTGTTTGCGAGGAGAAATGAGCAAGGCTAGAAAAGTTTTTAAACTAATGCTTAGCAAGGGATCGATGGTTGATGTTATTTGTTATAGCGCATTGATAAATGGATATTGTAAACATAAGATGATGGATGAGGCCATGATGCTACTTCGGGAAATGACTTGTAAGGGACTGATTCCAAATATCGCTATTTATAACACTCTTGTCGACGGTTATTGCAAAGTGGGGAAATTAGGTGATGCACAACAGTTGTTCTCAGAGATGCAAGCTTGTGGTCAACTTCCAGATGTTCAAACTTATGCTATCTACTGGATGGCGTGTGTAAAAACCGACAAATTTCTACAGCAATCCAACTGTTTAAAGAGATGGAAGGCAAGAAGGTGGATGCAGATATTGTGATTTACGCTATTCTTATTAAAGGTTTGTGCATAGCTGAAAAAATTGAATCTGCAAAGGAACTCTTCTGTAGTTTATCATCAAGAGGGCTTCAACTGGATGTAAGGACATATAACATAATGATTAATGGACTCTGTATTGGGGGCCGAACAAGTGAAGCAGAAAAGCTGCTTATCGAAATGGAAGAGAAAGGTTGTTCTCCAAATGGGTGGACCTACAACGTAATTATTCGAGGGTTTATCAATAACAATGAGACAGTAAGGGCGATGGAACTTATTCAACAAATGGTTAAGGGGGGTTCTCCTGCAGATGCTTCAACTACAGAATTGATAATTGATCTATTGTGTAAAGATAAAGTAGATCCTGCATTGTTGCCATTGATGCAAAAAGAGAATTATGAACTGAATTTGCCTCAGTTAAAGTTGAAAAGATCTTCTGACCATTCCAATAAACATTGAAGCTCTTCTACCTCTGGCAACCATGGATGTGTTATATCTATTATCTCTTAATCCATCAGGTGACAATGTCGAGTAGTTATTAGATATAACTTTTCCAATAATCGTAACATCTTTGAAACAATTGGCTTGTTTTTTTGTATGCAAGTCTTTTTTAGTGTCTTTCACACAAACATTGTGCAATTGACTGGCTCTGCATGTTTTTGTTATTTTGCGGTGTACAGACTTGGTTATTAAAGATATCATTGGGGGATATCCTGTGATCATGATAGAGAAATTTCAATGTTACTCTTTTAAGGTTGTTAAATTTATTAGAGAGAAGCAGGGTATTTGGACTGATAAAATCAGATTTTTCAGCTGACCAAGACTTTGCAGTTTCGGCAAAAACCAACCAGCCTTTGATTAAGGTGCCTTCTACAACTTCTTTTCAATTTTTTTGATTTCTAATAATTTTGTGAAGGACATGGTGAAATTTGCTAACCCTTGATTGGGTCTGAATGCTCGTTTCGGAGTGATTTAAGATGGGGCAGAATCATTTATGGGTAGAAGCACTTCAAACGTGCTCATTGAATTGATTTTCCATAGAAGTGATTATTGACCCATTCAAAATCACAATCAAAATGCGCCCTTTGGACCTTTGGTGGTGAAGCGAATTTACACTGTGTTTCATTTTGAGTCTAGCTTTTCTGGTCAGGAGCCTCTGAAGATGGGACTTGGTTTAATTGATTTGCCTATGGTTCTTTTATTCATCGGTCAATCAAATTTTTAGATGAAGCCAAATTTTTACCAAAGCTTCTATTAGCCAAAAAGCATAGAACGGTTGAGAAACCTTGGAAATGCAGACAATATTGTTGATGGGCCAGGACATGGTTTTTGTCATCATGGAATTATTCATTTGGCCGTTAATAAATACGAAGTTCTCTAATGAAGAGAGTTTTTGATCATTTCGAAAAATGAAAAGAAGCCAACCCCATGGATATAATATTATGCCTGCAATCTAAACCATAAACAACCCAAATATTGGATCGGCCATATTGCTCAATGTACGTTATGAACTACTTTTCTTTTTCCTTTTTTTAGCATAATCTACATATAAAGACCAAAAAAAATTTATTTATGGAAGGCAGAACTATATGTAGATATCCACCTGTATCAACCTATGATGAGCCTCAAACAAGACTAAATTTCTAGTCTACATTTCCTAATAGATATCCTCTTCTATTAAAGGATCCTTCAAATAATTTTATTTTAGGGACGCCCTTTAGGGTACCCTACGAATTTTATTCAACAATCCAAACCATCTATTTTTTAGGTATTCATTCATAGATCATCCTTGCAAAAAATTAGACAAATCAAAAATCATTTCGATATCCAATTGTGTCCTACAAATCAATGAATACGGTGCTTCAAGAAAGTACTAAAATCTCAATAATTCAATTGACTGATAATTTGGACATGATGTTTATCTCTGTACTTTGAATGACATCTCAAGTTCGAAGTTTCTCTCTACCCTATTGATAATAAAGAAAAAACTTGAGAAATATATGAACATTTTTGTGTATGTGGGCAAGCAAGGAAGAAGGTAGACAGAGCAATATCAGTAGTAGTTGGGAAAATTTTATTATTCTTTGAAATCTTAATCATTACATATACAAGACATAATTTGACCCCAAAAAACAAAAATAACAGAGAGAGAGAGAGGGTAATTAAAGAGAGTAAGGTGAAATCAATAATCCCATATTACCAGAAGAAGAAGTGGTTGCGATGGAGTTATACATAACATCTGAAGGCTCAAACTTGCATTTAATCATGCACATGCCAAGATACATTGCGTTCGAGATGCACTTTCTCGTACATATTCGTACACCACAAAGAAGAAGATGGCCATTTGAAACCACATGATTATTCGTATTGGAGTTATCAGAGACATCATCAACTTGATCAAGAGTCTTGGCATTTTGAACCACATTGCTATAAAGAAGGATTGATACCATCTTGAGTTGATATTGCAAGCACAAGCGTGCTCAGCAAAACCACAGCCCTCAACACAATAGCATATCTTGATGGAAAAACAACAATCAGTGATTAATAAAAATGATTATATATCAACAATATATAAATACAATGAATTTGAATTTATCACAAACTGTAATTTGAAATAAACTTCTGAAACCTTATCAGAAGAGTCACTTTTTCTTCTTTCTACCAAAATAGAACAAATATCATTGAATTTCATTCAAACTTCCAACATATCTATACCTCCTCTTTCTTATTTGATGAATTATTTCTTCAACTCTGTTTGATTGTCAAAGTTTGTTGGAGGAAGTGGAAGCTAAAGCCCCAATTTATAAGGAAACCCTTTGGCCATATGTGGAAATCCCAATCATTCCAAAACACCATTTTAGCCAATTTCATATATATATATATATATATATATATATGCATTAGAAATCGAATGTCATAGGAAACTAGTAGTGTTATTACCCTAGACTGGAACATTACAGGAGTAGACATGCATTAGAAATAGGATGTCATATGAAGCTAGTATTGTTATTACCCTAAACTGGAACATTACAACCATTAATCAACATGACAGTAAACTAGCAGTGTATTACCCTAGATTGGAACATTACAGCCGTTAATCAACATGACAGTAAACTAGCAATGTTATTACCCTAGACTGGAACATTACAGGGGTAGACATGCATGAGAAATAGGATATCATAGGAAATAAGCAGTGTTATTACCCTAGACTGGAACATTACAGGGAGTAAATATGCATTAGAAATAGGATGTCATAGGAAAGTAGCAGCGTTATTACTCTAGACTGGAACATTACAGCCATTAATCAACATGACAGAGCAGTGTTATTACCCTAGACTGGAACATTACAATAATTAATCAACATGACAGTAAATGTGTGGAACATTACAGTCATTAATTAACATGACACGTTAATGAAACTACGGTTTTCAAGACGTTTTCTTTGTAATGAATTGTTTAGATTTTTTTATAAAATTGGGATGGGCTTGTTTTGGGTGCTATTTAAGTTTTTTGTATTGGGCTTCTTTTTTAAGTTGAACAGTGGTAGTCATGTAATTTATAATAACTTAAACACTAATTTCTTATGTAGTAAATAAGTTTTGGGTGTGTTTCTAAAGTGCATTCCATGTGGGGTTTTTTTTTATAATTTCAACCCCTATTTTTGGTATATTAGTGAAGCTCCCTAGAAATAATTCCTATAAGGTTCAAACTTAGTATCACATGTAATGAACAACAGTGTTGATCTCTTGGACTACAGGAGTCCAAGAGATTTGTGGTCACTCACTATTATGAAAGGACCCGCCCCGAATTTTCTCAAAATCCGAGACGAACCCTTTGGAATTCCGGACATCACCCCGATGTCAGGCCCACTTACTAAAAACCGAGACTTCCTGCCGAAATTTCGGCAGAGTCTCCCCTATAATTTGGACATTTCCCAAAATTTCAACCTGCATAAAAACGCATTTAATATCCACAACTGGCAGCATGCACAATATAATTTCATGCAAATTCTCATAAATGGCCTTCGGCCTTCCAATAATTCTCAAACAACTACCAAACAATTCAAATACCAAATATGACTAATATTTAGTCTGCGGCTGCACCTAATAACCTTAGGCTGTCTACGTACCCTCCTTGAGGGATCAAGCCACACGTAGTTCTTCCCTAAAAATCCAATTCCACACTTGGGCGATGCCTTATTTCATCTCTCTGAATTTCACATATTCTCCCCATACGCCGGTACAACCAACGCCACGTATGGGGCCTGTCAACACGCCGGATAACCTACGCCACGTGCGACCATGCCATACTATCATAATATCTCCCCATACGCCGGTACAACCAACGCCACGTATGGGGCCTGTCCCAACGCCGGATAACCTACGCCACGCGGGACCTCAATATCATATCACAAATCTCCCCATACGCCGGTACAACCAACGCCAGGTATGGGGTCTGTCGACACGTCGGATAACCTACGCCACGTGCGACCTCAACACAATATCACATGGCTCCCCATACGCCGGTACAACCAACGCCACGTATGGGGTCTGTCTCAACGCCGGATAACCTACGCCACTTGAGACCTGAACATAATATCACAAATCTCCCCATATGCCGGTACAACCAGCGCCACGTATGGGGCCTGTCCCAACGCCGGATAACCTACGCCACGTGAGACCTAATTTTCACTTGGTGGTGCTTGTAGTGAATCCAAAATCCGGGGAGGTACCTACAGTAGTGCGTATAGCACTCCAAACTGACATTCTAGACTCTGTTGTACCCTTGTACAACCACATATAATTATATTTATATAAATTAATTCTTATATTGTGTAACCCTCCACAATAGTCTAGCTCCCGATAATCCCCCCTCCCCCCGGAAGGGTGAGATTACTCCGGGAGATTCACGGTCAACCAAGGGTCAAACTACTCTAACCCTGGTCAAACGGACCTGCAGAACCCACGACCTCCAATTTCCGATCCGAAAGTCTCTATGGGTTCTACCAGGTATAGGACACTTGTCCTGCGAGTTTGGTTCAGATCAGACGGTCGGATTTCTCACGATCGCATGATCTGACGGTTAATATAAAATATAAAGTTTAAATTATTATTCGGAACATCTGGGGCTCCGATTCACGATCCGTGAATTCCTACACGATCCTAGAAATACCTAGATTAACATATATTAAATTTGGGACCATCCAACGGTCCCAACCTATCGAACCCGGATAACGCACAATATGCGATTATCCGTTCGACAGTCAAACGACGTCCGAATTGAGATCCGTGAAATCCTACGCACTCGTGACAACCTAAGGATCTCATCGGAACACATCGCTACTTTTTCTACAGTGCCCACGCGCCGCCGCACGCGCCGGCAGCACGTGGGTGCCCAAAGCGATAACGCTTCGCCGGAAAATCTCAACATCACGGCTTCAAACTCCTACCCTAGGTATAACACCCTATTTGGAGCCACTTTTGTTCTTGGACCTAATCCAAAAAGTGGCCGGAAATGGCCGATCACGGCGGCTGAAGTTTTGGCCCATTTTCAATTCGAAAATCGAGTGATCTAGAGATCGAATCGATCAAAACCCAACCAACAGGCAGCTAGAACAGCTCGAGAGGTTCAAGATCCATACCTGGGTCGACGGAATTGGTGGCCGGAGGAGGGAGATCGGCGACTGTGAAGATCCGGCGACGTCGGCCGCTTCTTCTCCAAATTCCGGCGAAACCGCGGCGGCTGGAGGCGGGAGGTGGCTGGGGTAGGAAGAGGACGATGGCCCGGTCATTTTGGTACCGGTCCCGTCGTCATTGGTGGCCGGAGGAGAGCACGGCCGGCCAAAACGTGGCCGGCTGTCGCGCGCGAGAGAGAGGAGAGAGAGAGACCCGCGGGGGAGAGAGAGAGAGAGAGAGAGAGAGAGAAAAAAAAAAAAATCTGAGTTTTAAAAAAAAATCCCATTTCGAAATATTTACGATTGTGCCACTGGACTTCTTTTGACGATATCTCTCCCGTTACAACTCCGATTCGAGCCCACTACGTGTCTATGAACTCGTCTCAGTACGACCTATCCAAAAATACTAGTCACTGCCCCAAACTCTCTCCGGTTAAAAATATGACCAAAATACCCTTAAATAATTAAATAATTAAATAAGGGTTAAATTTGGGGTCGGGGTGTTACAATTAAATGTAAATTTAACGGTTCACTAATTCTTGCACTTCTTTTAAGAAACTTTTTTGAACATTGGATTAATATCCAACTGTAGGTGACCACAATCTCTTGGACTCCTGTGGTCCAAGAAAGCAGGACTGTATACTAAAACTCAATAGTAAATAATAATACAACTCTATAATTATGGCTCAAAAGAAATACAACTCCATAATAAAATAACTAGCCCTTTGGCACATACTCACGCATGTGCCAATTATTTTTCTTTTTTCTTTTTTCTTTTTTATTTTATTTCTAGAATTAAGAAAAGATAACATAGGTAGTTATGTTTCATAAAAATATGACATATTATATGATTTTAATTTTAATTTTAATTTTTTTAATATAAAAATGTGAATTTGCCATATTATCCTTATTTAATTAGTAATTTCAATCCTTAATGTTTGAATTAACCAATGACATTTTTTGGTATTTTGAATGTTTCATCATTCTCTGCCTTTTGCTTTATATATATATATATATATATATAAGACATTAAACTGATTAAATTTATTCTAGGGAATATTAAAATAATAAGTAACATTAAAAATAGCTTGAAGAAAGTTGAAAGACATTATAAATGTTTCACGTTGTAGTTTATGATCACAAACTCATATGCAACACGTTGGATAAGTCTCAGTATGAGGAAGGGAATGGAAGGGAATGAATAAATATGAGTTCTGGAATGAGATCGACAACGACTCACTATTTTGTTTTGATTTCAACTAATTTTTATCCCAATAAGACTATAACCGCATTTTAAATTTTAGAATTTTGTGGGCAATTTCGCTTTTTGGTCTTCTTTATGGTGTGTTTGGATGAAGTCATTCTAATTTCTATGGAAATTGTAAATGACGGAATTTCTAATTACATCATTTTAAAATTCCGTCAGTTGCAAATTTCAGCATTTGGATGTCATATATGCGGAATTTAAGAAATGATAGAAATTACAATTCCACATGTTTGGAAAGTCATCACATAATTAGAACTTACTTAGAAGTAACAATATTTTTTTACAACAGTCTTGTATATAAAATCTGGATAGGAATAATTAGCATAGTTCAACACATTATTATTATTATTATATATATAATTAGAAAGACTTATGCAGTACGAAAATTGTCTAATAACACATACCTCAATGGTTACTAATGTAAAGAATTGTAACTGTAGCTTGTCTAATTTTAAAAAGCATAAATCACGTAATAAAAAAAATGAAGCTAATCATCCCAACCAATGTTTCAACAAAATAGCAAAAATTAAAGATGTCAACTGAATATAAAATGTGTCTACGCTCTTGGTGAAATAAACATCAATACCATTCCCTTCTTCCTCTCAGTTGGAATTGTCTTTAACATGAGAAACTGTTTCTCATTTTCTATAAACCAAAAGCATGCCTTCAGTTGTTCATCTGGACTAATATCTAGAATTACAATGACTTCATTATATACTTCTGTTGGATCAAGCTTTTGTTTGTAGAATTGATAAAGTGTTCCAAAGATGAAGTCATTTTAGCCACTGAATCAGCAAGAACATTAGTTGTACCTCCTTTTTTTGGGTGGGGGAATATCATAAGGATTTTGATTTCTTCGCATTGGACAACTAGAGCTGGGTGAAACATCATCAACCTGGCAACTCTCAAAACCTTGAGTATCACTTTCCAAATCAACAATATTATTGGGATCACTCTCAATTCTATGATATCAAGCCTGACAAGCAAATTAAACCAAATGCATTGCAGTATTTTTACAAAGACACTTGCAACTGGATAACATGTCCTTACACATACGCAATTGTAAAGTGAATGAGAGTGTGCAAAGATGCATCCATTTAGCTTTCCAAAAGAGAAGCACTCTCATTACTTAACTAGGAAGAAATTTATATGGCCCTACAGTAAAAGACTTACATAACAGTGATAACCCTATTTAGCATATTGATATTGACTCATCAAATACTGCATGTTGCTTCTTTTATATCAAATCAAATACAAAAAATTTAGTCATCGTGGGTATTGGACACTGATTAGAACACTGATTAGAACACAACTCAACCATAGAGATCTAATAACAGTACAAGTAACAGCTCAAAATGGCAAACCATGCCAAAAGCCCAGAAATAATAAAGGACACCAGAGAAGATCCCAAACAACTAAAACAAATTAAAATAAAGAACCAAAACCAAAGAAACAAAACAAAGTCCAAAGTCTGCATTTAAAAAGTACAGTACTCTGAGACCAATATGCAAAGTGATTGAAAACAACGTTTATCCTAATTTTAACACTTCCCCACCTTCTTTGTGATATTGAAACAGAAACCAACTCTCACAGAACATATAAATCCAGCCTATTTTTCACCACCTACAAACTGAAATAAAACAATCATAGATGTAGTTGTAAACCCACAAAAAGAAAAGGAAAAAAATAAGAGAGCTAACTTTAGAAAAGCAATAAATGGGTCCTCCATATTCAATAGCATCAATAACAACCAAAAAACAAAAAGGAAAAGGAAAAATCACATATGGTAAGCTCGAAAATGCAATTAGACCACAATTTCAATCCCAACTAATCAACAATACGATCAATACGAATACGAATATAACACATAAAGCACAACCAAGCACATAGCAGGGGCAAGCACAAGAACAATAGATAATTATTATCTTGTAAATAAAATTCAATTAACTGAAAAAGGAAAAATAGGTAACTCAAAATTAGGAAGTATAGCCATGGGAAGAGCAGAGAAAGATGAGTCTGGATAGTTGAGACTCTTACCTTGATTGGAAGAGCAAATATTCTTGTCAGATTGAAAGGTAGAGAGGAGAAATAAAATAAAAGCAGAGATAAGGCACATAGGATAAACCCTGGTTCCACAGTTGAAAACAATCAGTATAGCATACAAAAAAGAGGCCAACGACAAGGAAAGAAATTGAAAACTGAAACTCACCAGCAAAACTCAGCAGAACACCATCAAACGAATACCTATGGTGCGCAGGCTTGTTCTCTTTGAAGAAGATAGGTTATTCCTGAAATTTTGGCAGACAGACTATGAAAATTTTAGCGAGCAAAAGATAGGTTATCAAGGAGATTTGGCGGGCAGAAGATGAAAATTCCCTCTTTGTTGGGAATTGTACAATTCCGCCTATTACCATGGAATTTCAAGTTGGGATTTTAGATGTGGAATTCCCACGATATTTTCTGCGTGTAATTTGGCAAATCCTGAGTTGATTTTGCCAAACGCTGAACTTTCCCTTTTTCACGCTCCAAATCCCGATTTTTGTTAAAATCCAGAGTTATTTTACCGCATCCAAACACACTGTTAGAGAAATGCTCACAAATACCACAATTATTATAATGAAGCTTTCAAACAACACTATTATTGGAAGAGAAAAAAAAATTGTCTCATTATATCGATATCATCTCAATATATTGTCGTTATTGTCTCATTAGGTAGTCATAATATGACATGAATAAAGTATCAATATTGAGTTGATACTTTCGATATTATATTGTTGATTTGCTACAATAATAGTAGTAATTCAAAGCATTTCTATGTATTTTGATTAGGGCTTTTATGTTCTACTTAAACTCTTTTCTAAGTTGTATGTAGCAATTTTCGACTATGAATTTAACAAAAGAAGAAGAAGAGGGTTTTATCATACTTTGGTAGATTACATGATTGGTCTTTGATTCTAGACACTTGTCTGAGTCTTCCATGTCTTTGTGTTGCATTAAAAAGTCTTTAATTTTTTGTAAGATGTCGAGGATTAAGTAGGTGTCTCCTCTATGACTTATGAATGATTGATTTCCTTGAATTCAATTGCTCCATCTTGTGCTAGTTATGGGATTTCTTTTTCTCCCTCGGCCTTTGGAGTTCAAAAGACTAGAAGTTCGTGCACATACAAACAACTACCATTAATTTTTTGGTTTCTTTGCTTTCTCACTTCCTTTTTTATCTGAGGCCCTTGAATTGAACATGTCCCTCAAATCAAATCAAAGATCTAGCTTCATTCTTTATCTTTGACAAGCTTTTTTTATTTTTTTTTTAATAATCGAATTAGAAAATTGATATTTGGTAATGCAATCTAGCTTATCAAATCTCCAACAGGTCCTACACAACTCATTGTTTTTATTATATCTACACCCTTTAAAAAACCAAAAACCTTTTGGTTTTGATTTATCAACCAACGGCCTAAAATGAATGGGTTTTGTCCATTATACGCAAGTAGGAAAATCACCATGTTAATTTGGAAGAAGAAGGTTTAAAACTGAGCAATCAGATGAACAAAACTTAATTATATTTGAGTTGAGTCACCATGATAAAGATAAAAACAAAACAGATTAAAAGAAAACCAATTAGCTCCTTTTTGGGTTGAGTCAACAAGATTAGAACCAAAGGTCATACAAAGTGTCCATAAGATAAGCGTGGAACATGACGGACATTGATGGATGTAACAATTGTATACTTGTACTGATTTGATTCATGAGAAAAATAGTAAGGCTATGGGATCTCGTGTTTTGTCTTCGATTGTGAATGGCAAAGTTCGTTCAGATCCTTTGGTGAAGCATATTGAAGAAGAAGTCTAACAATCGTGATGCTCGATTCGGTTGAAGATGGTTCTTGCTTTCAGAGGATCTTCATTTGTTTCAAGGCTTGCATTGATGGTTTTCATTGACAGGCATTGGGGCGTTTTGGGAAGGTTGATCGTGGGAATCCATTGGCTACAAAATCTGAAGTTAGATGGGATTGGATATGATATTTCCAATTTTGAAACCAGCAATTTATGTCAAGCAAAGTGCTTCTCTTAATTATTTCCTAATTATTTTCCTTTTTCCTTTTTCCTTTTTCTCTTTTCTCATAGTTTTCTAGTTTAGTTTCCTTCAATAACTCAACTGTTATTTGAAACCCTTTGTACCATAAAAATGTAAATCTTTCAACATAAAAGTACAATGTGTAGAACTTAACATTCATCGTTTTGAACTATATATGGTGACTGTTACAGTCCTAAAGATGTGAGTACTTTCCTGACTAGTAAGAACATATATATCATGCAAACATAATGAACTTTTCACTATCTAATCGGCATTTCCTAACTACTAAGATTCTTCAAAAAGAAAACGAAAAAAAGAAAAAAGGAAAACCAGCATGCATATTATATTATAGGTTACTGACATTTCTCACCCTATCATTCTGGACAACCCAAGTCTGACTAAATACATATTTGTTTTAAAATTTGGCACTCATCTATTGTAGCCTTGTGTTAGATGTGAGTTATTCTATAGTGAGGGCCTTATTAGATGAGGCTCTCTATCTTAACCGTTAAATCAAATTGATTACTTTGATTCTTAAATAGGACCTCATCTAATATTTTTATCTAATTTAATCCAACGATTAAGATATAAAACCTCATCTAATGTCGTCATCTAAGACCCTAACTATAGAATTCTACGATTCTTCTTAGATGTCTGGTCTGAGTGTGAATTGATGATGTCATAGTTGTTTTGTATGAGGGCTTACTACTTACAAGGCCCAATTGTTACATACTTTTTTATTCTTAGGTACAGAAGGCCCCCAAGGCCCAAACTAGCAAAAGCTTTTCCAGCCAGGACATGGGATGGGATTAATGAATCAAGAACAATTCCAAGGCAATAGGCTTCTATTACTAGGTGGCAGCCAAATTTAGGGGTGGTGGTTGTGGTTGCGGTTTAGTATGGTTTGGTTTTAGCCTTAAATAGCACAATGAATAAATGTGACGTTACAGTTCAAATTGATCTGGTTCAGGCCACATTTTACATTTTATAGTGATCAGTCTCCCTTCATAAGTAATTAAGGAAATATACATCAAAAGCAGAGGCAACTTCATACCCTAAATTTACATAGTAGTTGAAAAAATGTCTAATCGTTGAAGATGGAGTTCGAATAGGTTAACAAACTTAGGCTTTAGTGTTAAGTGGTTGATATCAATGACTAGGATGAAACATAACAGTAATTGGTGATGACCAATAAGAAAATAACAAGCGTAAAGTTAAATCAAATCGTTTGGATTTCCACATAGAAAAAGAATACAAGAATTTTAATGATTGTATATTAGAAAATGCTATAGTCTATCTAAAGTCCAAATCACTTTCAAAACAAAATTATTACCACCTAATTTCCTCCTGTTTTTTTTTTAACTTTTCATCTACAAGGGATCACACGTGGGAGAAACACTATGGAATCACACAAAAGAAAAGACTCAAGTTTAATGGAGCACTTGGAAGAAATGATGGTAACTTTTGAAAATTGTTGGGTCAACGTCAAGCATTGGAAGAAGCTTGCAGACAAGCTAAGGGAGTCGGATTCCACATCTTTCTGGCACAGCATATGCTTACCCTTTGTCAAAAGGTAGAGCCACCTAACCCTACAAAATTATGCCTCAATTTTCTCTCCAAATTACTTCCTCATTGGAAATGTGGTAAATTAGAAAAATGAGAGAGAGAAAAAAAAAAAAAAAAAAAGAATTGCAAACTGTTTTATTAAACTATCATCAGATGTACATCCAAACGACTCATCTACAAATGTGTGCACGTGTCGACTCCGAAACAATATGAATCACCGAAATAATTAAGAGCACTAATCACCATCCAAATATCCTCCATGAGTCAAACCCAATATAAGTTAAAAGGAAGAAACACAGCAAAAAAAAAAGCACTAAAGCAGAATCAAATGAAAATAATAGATCTCGTCCGTCCATCAAAACCCAGATCCAACAGCCTACGAGTCTCCAAGTGGACGAACTGCAAAAAACCCAAGAGAGCCAGCCAGCCAAGGCCAAACTCTACGAGCGTCTTAAGCCAACACAACGGCAAACAGGGCTCCGGCGAGAGCAGTTCCGGCAATAGCAGCGCGGCTGGCCAATCCAGGAGCGTAGTTCCCACTGGGAGGAGGAGGAGATGGGGTTTCGGCAGTTGGGGAGTTCGGGCTGCCGGCTGGGCCCGCGGGTGCAGGTGGAGAAGTTGAAGGCGGTGTCTCGGCTGAGGGGGAGGAGGCTGGCGCTGTGGTGCTTGGAGCTGGGGCTGTGGTTGGAGATGGAGTTGGTGACGTGGTAGGTGCCGGGACTGGTGCGGGGGATGGAGGGTTGGCTGTGGGTGGTGTTGCGGTTGGTGGCTTTGCGGTTGGTGGTGTTGCGGTTGGTGGTGTGGCGGTGGGTGCGGCGGACGGGGCTTGGGCTATGCATGATGTAGCCAAGAGACCCAAGACCAAGAGAACTTGAAACCCAGCAAAACCCATCTTCATTTTTTGTTTCTCTTCTTTTTGTGGAAGAGAGAGAGAGAGAGAGAGAGAGAGAGAGAGAGGTTTTGATGAGTTTTTGAGAGTTTTGGGAGAGTGGGAGTTTGGGGAGTGAGGGAAGGGTTCAAAAGGAGAGGGGAATATAAAAGGGTTCAGGGAGAAAGTGGGGGGCTGTTGAGGGACAGCTCGTTTCTAAATTCAATAATGTGAGATATTGAGATTCCTTCATGGAGGGTTTTAATTTAGGGTTTATTATATTTATACATTTAAAAAAAAAAAAAAAAAAACCACATTGCATTTGCATTTGCATTTGCATCTGCATATGCACCCACCACGACCACATTACATATTTAATTGTAACAATTTTTTTATAAAAACAATTACTAATTTAATAATGTGGTTAAGCCAGCGAGGGCGGTGTGAATAATTGGTCAATTCTTTCAACTTTCTTCAAGGATCGGGTACGGGCAGAACCACCTAACAAGAATTGCTACGCTTCGACGCGTGTCCTAATTAGGGTTATATCGGTGATTTAATCACAGTGTGAACATGGTTTAAGGGCTGAGATTGTGTGATCATGGCAATTTGGGTTGGACACGTCACGTGTTATGGTTGCTTGAGGGTTAGTAGAGTGTCTTTTTCTACCACATATTTGGTGCATTCGCATTTTCGGCTTGGCAATATAATAGTGCGGAGCTTAGCTTTTAACAGTCTGGATTCAGTTGTTGCCCTTTTCAACAACTCCAAACGTGGTCGGTGGTTTTACGGAAATGACCCTTTGATTATTAGTTGTTGCTAATTATCATTAACAATCACACTAAACACACACCCACACACAGTGTTGCCTAACCATCTCATGTAACGTAAACAAGTATTGCTAAGTCTTCAGGCTTAGCCCAACTTGTGATGGTAGGTGGGAAAATAAATTTGAAGACAATATTGTTTTACAATCAACACAAAAAATATAAGTAGGTAACCTTATTTTGTTTATTGTTAACAATAATGCTGAATGGACTATATTTGTTTATCGCTTTGTAAATTATATTTCCAATAAAAATAAGTGGGGATTTAGAACTCCTAACCTCGAATGCATAAATAACTGATATTAACCATTTGAATTATAAGTCTTTGTATATTAAAGACAGTGGTTATGTTAAATATGATGCTTGAAATGAATACCTAAAACTTAACCTATCGGAGTTCTAGAATACAAATGGCGTAAACATAATTTGTACACATGGCCAACGCCCATTGGTGGCTATGATAAAAAGGGTCTAATCAAAATTGGGATCCAGCCACGTTTCGGTTAACTGTGTTTTACTTCGGATGAAGACCTTTTGTTGTATGCAAGAGACTTCCTTTTGTTTAATCAAATTGATGGCATTTTTTGTGCCAGCTGTGTTCTGTTGTAATTAGGCTGTGGGATAATTGGGGAGAGAGAAAAGAAATTTATAATATTATCTTTTCATCAGATTATATTATATGTTTAATAATGTTACCGTTGCTTCGTAGCAAATGGAAAACAACTAACATGTTCATCTCAACGAACACGAATAAAAAATACATTGGCCTCTAAATTTTTCTTGTCTTGTTGTCGTCTTTTGACTCCGTGTATAGAAGTTTGGAAAGAAGTACGCCTACGACAATATTAGTGTTTCAGACATAAACTAATGTATCGATTTCTTAATTGCTGTTGTTTAAATAAGGTTTAAATAAGTTGTAGAAATTTTTTGAGTTTTCTGTATAGTTTTCATCTCTGTTTTTTTTTAGATTTTCAGCTCTTTTTTTGTGAGAGCTTTTTTTTTTTTTGGGGGGGGTCAAAAGGTGCTTGCTCATTGAAACAAAAATTTCAAATACAAACTACCAAACAAAAGGAGGCAAAACCTCAAAGAACAGACTAAAAAACGAGAAGCAAAACAGGACTCGACAGAGACCAGCAGGATGCCTTTGCCCACACAGATTGCAGCCTTACATAGAGTTGCTGAGAGGGCATGGCAAGCCATCAGAGACCAAAACGTGCATAAGAGATTGTGGTGGCCAGTAGGCTCAACTTTCCAATTCCACAGCCCCAAATCCTATCGATGTCGCTATGTGAGCAGCACAATTTGCATTCCTTAACACCCACTTCCACCAGACATCATGAAAACGCCGGCTAAAACTCTTAATTTCTTCCAAGAGGGGCAATATACTTCATGCTTGATTCCTTGCACTTCCATTTACTCATTCGATAAGAACTTTAGAGTCAGTTTCCACAACAATGTCAGTGTAACCGTATTGGGAAGCTAATTGAAGACCTTTAACCGCGGCTGCCGCTTCATCCTGAAGGGCAGAATTACAGCAGTGAGGGGCAGACTAAAAATGAAACACCAGCATATCAATTGACATCCAAAAATTTATGTTTCTAATGTTAAGTTCTAGTGCAATCGAAGAGAACAATTATGCTCATTTAGTTTAATCTTACTAATCACTAGAGAGTTTGAATTGAGGGGTCCCTCAAATAAGCTTATTTGAAACACCAACATATCAATTGACGTCTAAAAATTAGAAGGAAGTGAAATGAAACACTAGCATATCAGTTGACGTAAAAACAAATTGATGTTTCTAATGTTAAGTTCTAGTGTAGTTGAAGAGAACTATTATGCTCATTTAGTTTAATCTTACTAACCATCAAAGAGCTTCCATTAAGGGATCCTTCAAATAAGCTTATTTGAGGAACACCTTTGTAGGACCCACTCCACATTGTATTTCACTAATCCAAACCGTCTATTTTTTTAGATAATTATTCAAAAATCATCTCTACAAAAAAAATCACTTGAATCAGATATTATTTAACCACTCAATTGAGTTATTGAAATTTAAGTACTTTCTACAAAATTGGATGTCGAAATGGTTTCCAAGTTGTCTAATTTTTTGCAATGATAATCAATAAATGTAGACATAAAAAATAGATGATTTGGATTGTTGAAAAAAATTCGTATGGGACCCTAAAGGGTGTCCCTCAAATAAAGTTATTTTAGGAATCCCTCAATAGAAGGAGACTGTGCTAACCACTACCACTTACATACACGTATTGAATAAGAAAAAGGTAATATAATGATCATTTAGTTTAATTACATTCAGTCTCCAACTTAATAGTATAGATTATGAATTCAACTCTTATGGTGTGTTTACTAATCAAGAATTGGAATTCTCATAAGGAATTGAATTCCACCTATCTTCTTGCATTCACTTTACATCAAGGAATTAAAAAGTAAGTGGGGCTCGCACAAAATTAGGAATTGAATTCCTGATTTTGGAGGAATTCAATTCTTGGGTAAAAGATGGTATTATGATTCATGGAGAACTAACCCATTAAGAATTCATCTTTTTTACCCATTATATCCTCACACAATTTTAAATTTTCAAATTTGCCATATACTTAACCCAACAACGAAGATGTTTTAGTAATTAGTACAACTTTTACTCCAATTCCATATAGTTTGGTAAACAATTTTCATAGGAATCTGGAATCCAATTCTCCTCAATTTAATTCATATCCAATTACAAATTAGCAACCATACCATTAAGAACAATGGTGTTAGGGTGATGACGAAACTTATTATCGAAAACAAAGTAGAATCTTACTAGATCCGCATATTGTATCCCATCGCAGGCACCAATTAATAAGTGGAATTGATTTGGTCTCGTTTTATAAAGCAACTTAGTATAAACATATTTGTTTAGTTGTATGATGAATAGGAGCTGGCAGAAGCTGGCAAGAAAGAGATGGAACATCAACATGTGCACCACTACATGATTAATATTGCTGAGAAGACGGTGTTCATTTTTATTTTATTTTATTTTATAATTTAAAAGACATGGAGAAAGATAAATGGCTCTGTGAAATATACGTGGGAATTGGTGTCGCTCGAAAAACGTCCAAATCCAACACAAAAAAAGGGCAAAAAGGGTTGTGGGGTTTTACCATATGATATCATATGAAGTGGAACATTCCCAATTATTGTTAAGACTTTTAGACCTTTTCTTGTAGTAATTGGATTCCAAATTCAGTGTTTGGGAATCAGGCTTACCGCCCATCTTCCACTCGTAAAGAAGGATTCTCACTTCTTCTTCTTTCTTTTTTTAATGAAGTTTTATGAAGTTTTCGGTGAAGGTTGCACATGATTTAGATCTACTCGAGTCTTCTTCTAATTAAATGCCTAATGTAGGATATGCGTTTTTTTCTTTTTCTTCTTCTAATCTTTAAATAAAGTTTAATTTAGTTTATTTCATTTTAATGAGAAAATGAACTTTGTTAACCAAAACAGAGTATCAAACAAAAGAGTATGCATTGAAATCCAATTGAACTGCCAACGGGGCCTACCTCAATTGAACCCTAAACTACTAGCTTCACTTAGGTTTCTTGAATTATTGTTGTAAATGTCTATAGAAAAGTTCTTTTTTATGTTTTGTAATTGTCACAATCTAGGGACGTCGGCTAAAATTGGAACAACAAAAAGAAGATTAGTATGACACATGCGCAAAGATGACACATATAAATCGAGAAATGGTCCAAATCTTTTAAAATGTAACACCCAAGTTGTGCTACAATGTTGAGTTCGACATCAGTAAATTAATGACTAGTCTTTTTGAGGTATAGCGCTGAGGTGGAGTGCGCTTTCTTGTGTCCTGGCATTTAAGGGAGGGAGAATGTGACACCCCAGGTTGTGCTAGCATGTTGGGTCGCACATGAGTATCCTTGACAATCTTTCTCAAGGTCGACACTTATGCCCCGGAGTTCATATGGTAGAACCCACCAACATGGCTCTAATCCCATTTGTCATGTCACGATCTGATTCTAAGAAAGCGCATGCCACCTCGACGCTAGTGCAACCTGAAGTGTTACAATAATCTTCAAACGCGTCATTTTAAAGAGATGATGATTAGACATATATGGAATGGGAGGATTTTGAGGCACCAAGGCACACCTTCTAAGAAATGATGATTAGACAAATCGATGAGCCACGCAAAGTAACCTTAGGTGACCTAGCATTACGTGTGATTTGGTCAACTAATTATGTTACGACATATGTAATGTAATGAGCTCAATATTCAAGTTCAAGATTGAGGGTTTGTTTTTCATATTGTCACTATCCCTCGCATCCCAATCAATTCACAATAGTAATTTTAAGTATATATGGTATGGGTTTGTTTTTCATATATGCGTATACTTATCTTTTCGCTTTTGAGTTCGATTGTTTTTTTACATATTATAATAATTTAGGTTATAACTCATATAGAAAATAGAAAATAAAAAAACCAAACATTACCCCACTAGTAAAAGTCATGCTTATCTCTAACAGTAATATTATCCAAATCCAAATCATGAGGGACAAACAACAAATAAAGAGAATTTTTCTCCAAAAGAAGAAACGCATCAAGAAATTCCAAAATCCAATTAAAAATTATCCCCAAGTAAAATAAGGAAGATTACTGCTACCACAAGGGATCCATTAAGAATATTGGTAATACGATGGCTGGTTTTAACATATTCTAAGGAGAAAATGTCATCGTTAGTGACATTTGGCCTCCGTAGTCCTTATGTGGAGTTGTTTGGTTCTCTTTAATGTTATTGTAATCGTTTGAAATGAACCCAACAAAATTACTGTTTATTATATCCTATTTTAATTTAATTTATCAACACATGTGGTAATGATAGCTGTTTTGTTCTTACACTCAACGTGCTGGAAAATTATCAATCGTGCTCAAAATGAAAGCGCGTTTACTTCTTTCTTTTCTTTTTTGTACGATTAATAATTTAGAGAGTTGATTTCCCCATTCTTTTTTCTCTAGTTATATTCTCTTTTGTTTTTTTTAATGTCTTTTAATCAATTTTGTTCCTGTTGTAAATAATATTGGTGAAGCCCACATAAAGAGAAATGATGGAAGAAAAATGATGGTGTTGAGTATGGTAGTCAAAAGAAGAAATGATGGTGTTAGAAGTGGGATGATTAGTCAAAAGATGAAATTATAATGTTGGGGAGAAATCATTATGTCTCCATTAGAAGCCTTTTACTTTGCCTATAAATAGGCTTGCTCATTCACTTGTAAGACACACCAAATGAAGAGAAGAAAGAGTGAGGAAAGAAAGAAAGGAAGAGAAGGAAGAAAGAGGGTGAGTAAGTAGAGAGAAAAATAGAGTGGAGAGAAATTTCTCCAAGAGAGAAAAATTAGTGAGCCACATATATTGAAAACACTAAAGTTGTAGCCCTATTATTTTACATAGTGGAAAAGTTACTACTGCTACTCTCCAGGGACGTAGGCATAGCCGAACCTCGTTAAATACTGTGTCTCATCTACTTTACGTGCAGCTCAATATTCGCACATATCCCAGTTATTTTACAACACGTTATCAACACGAAAAGCTCTCAGGTATAATTTTTGTGCTGCACTATTATTTATACTACTAACCATTGTATATATATATATGAAAAGTTGATGGTAATATAATATGCTATATCTATTCACTTTTCTATTACTAACCACTAACAAAAATGGACCCTTGGTAATACTAAACATATTATCAGTGGGAGACCGTTACTAATACTAACATTTTTCTTATTCTATTCGGTGGTGGTTTTAACCCCTTATTTATTTTATTTACTGTATGGTGTAGGTTTATTACCCATACAACAGTATTTATTTAAAAGGGTGGTGCGGGTTTATCGTCCACGCCTTTACTTTTATTTAAATGTATGGAGCAGAATTAGTGCCCATACAAGCACGTTTACTTTACCGCAAATTTACTTTTACTTAAAGTATGATGTGGAATTGACCCTCATACTTTATGAAATTACTTTACTGTACATTATTTACTGTATGGTGTAGGTTTATTACCCATACAACAGTATCTATTTAAAAGGGTGGTGCTGGTTTATCGTCCACGCCTTTACTTTTATTTAAATGTATGGAACAGAATTAGTGCCCATACAAGCACGTTTACTTTACGAATTTAATTTACTGCACATTTAATTTTATTTAAGATATGGTGCGGAATTAACGTCCATATAGCAAGTAATTTATTTTATCGCACATTTACTTTTACTTAAAGTATGATGAGGAATTAACCCTCATACTTCATGAATTTACTTTACCGCACATTTACTTTTACTTAAAGTATGATGAGGAATTAACCCTCATACTTTATGAATTTACTTTACCGCACATTTACTTTTATTTAACGTATGGTGCGGGTTTATCGTCCATACAAGCAATTCATTTACCAATAATTTAATTTACAAGCAATTTATTTTACGGATTAATTGTGTGGTATGATGAGTTTTTTTTTTACAAGGATACAGATCAGAACCAGAAGTTTCTTGATCCTCATCATACAACTACATCAGGACTTGAAGATCCTTGATGATGATATTGATATGAGAGCTGGCAGTCTCTCCAGTACTATATTTGTAAACATGTGATCGGACTTGAGGGTCCTTGATTCTTGATATGTAAATAAGGACCTGGGGTTCCTTAAATGATGTAACAGTATTATATTGGTTAATAGTGCCGTACACATGAAAATAACTGTATTGGCAAATGTACTGTACACATGAATAGTGCCGTATACATAAATAGTGATGTATGCATAAATATTTACCATTTTGGGTAAACTGTCACTATTCAAAAAGGGAACCTGCAGTTCCTTAAACTCATGGATGAGCAATTAAATGAGATGCCAGAAGTTCCTCAAGATATGGACAATTATGTAAAGGCTTGAAGTCTAGAAATATGTGCAGAAAATTGTAAAAATGTCCATACCATGAGAATATGTGATTTTGGCTTGAGGTTCAAAATCTAACAGTGTTGAGAACCTGAAGTTCCAACAATTAAATGGACAACCCTTGAGGTATTATTGCAAATTGTGGTACGCCACATATTTCTTTGGCATAAGAGAATGATGAATTTAATAAAGTTCGATTCTGTTATAATCGACACCTCAAGGAAGAAATATATTTTGTGAATTCTGGTTGTTAAGAATACACCGTAAAATGGATAATATCAGTATAAACCTCAAATGATGAATTGAGGCTTCCCACATATTTTGTTATATCTGGGCCGGAAGCACATGGATTCAAATATATGAGAAATCCCGAACTTGAGGTTGTGGGTATATAGTAGTTAATGCTCTTCACTACTATATTGTGATATTATCATGGCTTTTACTCAATTCATATTTCATGTTCATTTGAAAAGGGTGAATAAATTCTGAGATTTGTGTTTAGCCCAGGCCAAAAGTTCCATACGTTGAAATATGAAATTTGGGAGAGTCGATGTGGTTATTTGAACCTATAAGGCACAAGGTTCCAAACCGTCATTTTGAAAAGACGTAAAAACCACAGGTGCAAGTTTAAGAATGTGCGCAATTATTATTACAGGAACATACAACAGATAGATTTTTTCCACCTGCAATGAAGGTGCAGGCCCTGTAAAATCTATAAAATTACATTATGTTCTGGAAGCCTCTGAAGGAAGAGGACGACGCCTCTTAAACTTAGCCATGAGCCTCTCGTGGTCTCCCAAAATTCTTTCATTGGAGACCTGCAGCATGTCTAGCCTTCTCAGTGTATCAACAGAGTACGAACTCACCAATTTCAATAAGGCATTATTCTCTCCTTTAAGTTTCTCAACCTCCTGTTGAGACTCATGAAGCATTCTTTGGAGAGACGAATTTTCAGTTGTTAGCCTCTCAACCTCGTTTGCTCTAGCACGCAAACGATCAGCCATGTTAGAAACAGAAGCAGCACTCTGAATGCTAAAAGCCATTGAGTCATCAATAGCCTCTTCCTCAGACCTCCCTGCTAACAGCATTTCATCCATTGGAGTAATGAAATTCCTAGCTACTATGACAGCAGTAGCATCATTCATCATCACAGAATCATTAACTGTGAGATGACGATTTTGGGATACAAAGGATGGACGCAAAACTTTGGCGTCACTGGTTGTTGTGAGAGTATCATTTAAATTGAAATAATTTGGGCAGGAAGAAGAGGAAGCCATTTTTAAGAAGGTTTCGAAGAAAGTCTTAAGAAAACTAAAGTTTCAGAAAATGAAGGAAGTTAAGTTGAAACGCAGTTGCTCCAATCAAGTTTTGCAAAGGCAATATCTATAGGAGGAAATATGGCTACAGTTTTTCAGGATCCCAATATCTTTTCGGATCCCCATATTCTTTTTTTCTTTTTCAGATTCCAAAACTTCACGTGGCCTCCATTAATGTTTGTCGGCACTTTCGGCGTTTTCAAAGTATTATTTTCGTCAAAAGCCGATCTTGCTTTGCGGATTTCACAGAGCTATTTTTTCAAAAGCACCCCGAGAATCTCGCAATTTTCCTATGGTTAATTTGAAATTCACCGGTTCTACTTATTCCTCTTATTTGTGTATAAATGTGTTACTAACGAAATTTTCTTTGCAGAAGACATCCAGTTTCTCCATACCTAGTGATGCGATATCTACTTATTTTTCTTATCAGTGAGCACTCAATATGCCCGAGAAGCAAGACTATCTCTGATCATCCATTCAGGAAGCGAGACTATCCCTAATCACGTTTCCGCCACATCCGGGAACTGTGAAGGCAACCTTATGCTCTAATCTCCGGAAGTTCTTCTAGACTAGAAGAAATGAGAGCTTGTTGTTTGCTCCCACCAGCTTCCTTCCTTGATTGCTGAGCTTATTGTCTGCTCCCACCAGCTTCCTTCCCTGATTGCTTACCTTCTCTTGCAATCAATATCACAATTTTTTTGCATTTTTTCTCTTTTTGTAACTCTCTGTTCATAAGGGATTTTATTTCTTTAGAATGAACATCTGAAGAAAGAATTCATGAAGTGATCCTAACTCTGAGGGTTATTTGTTTTTGACAAAGAAAAGAATTGTGATTTTGCTCTTGCAGGATATAACTAGATCATCAAGCGCTACATTTACTGGGCCGATACGAGCTTGAATGATACTTGAGAAAAGTTTCTCCCACCTAAGGATGTAAGCAATATTTGTGTTATTATATGCTTATATACTTATTTGATATTTTATCTTGAAAGGTAACCAAATGGGGAGATAAGTCTGTTCCAAAAGAATGGCTTGTATGTATCCATGAATTATTAATGCAAATTTTACAGATCGCAAGTTGGATACATTGATAATACACTGCACAGATTAAAGTCCCATAAGAACAGAATATGGGTATAGCAGTGATCAATATGATGCATGCCTGTTGCGTAGCAAATGATGTGGATTGAAGTCCCGAAAGGACAATCCTTTAACATGTTAATATTGATATTGTGCACGCCTAATGCATAGCAAATTATATGGGTTAAAGTCCCATAAATTAATTGACATGTATGTATTAATCTGTGGCATGCCTGCAGCATGATAGATATATGGGTTCTAAATGTTCCAACTCCCTAAATGGAGATTTTCCACGCCCTATGTAAAATAACGCTCTATTGGAGGTTATGATCCACATTCTCACATAATAAAAGCCCCCTGAAGTGGCATGGGTACCCAAGAGCAAAGAAATGCTTATAATTGATGCATGCACGTGCAAGAATGATGGGATCATGAATTGATGAATGACAATTTTTGGTTTTGGAGTAGCTACTCAAATCATCAATGGGCTGTGTTGATTGGAACCACGTTCAATTATTAAATGTCGACAATATCATTGGCCAAAATGGAATGAGGTAATTCCATTATAGATGAGAATGAACGTGAAAGAACAAACCCACAGTACGAACCCCAAAAGATGTTAATATTGAAAGTTATACTTGGGTGTTCGGAATAGAAGGGAATATACCTACTTTGTATGACACAATATTTTTGGCATAAATAAGGAACGTTGGATTTTCTCCATATTTATAGATTCAATTATGCCCCTTTATTGCACATTTACGGAGACTAACATATTATCTTTAAGGGGTATTAAATGCACAGAGCATATTGCCAGAAGCGATTTCCTAAAGATGTATAAATAGCTGGATTAAAGCTATATAATGTGTCATAAAGTTTAATCCCTTTAAACAAAATCCTTGAAAGGATTGAAATTGCATGAAGCAAGTCCCTGAAGGACATGTGCCTGAAGCACAAAATCTGTACTCAATACTAATGTGCATAACTTGTCTCAGTGAGTACATGGATTATAATGTGTTTGCAACACATTAAAGCCTCTGAAGAGTCCAAGAAATATTTGTCTCGACTTAAGGATCGAGCATTATGCCAACGAGATTCTTGCTTATACTAAGAAAGTATTGAAGCATTTTTATGAGGATTATCCGTTGGACACTTTAATGATTTTCCGGAAGTATATTGGACCGGACATCATATTTTCCAGATAGGGCTCAACTCCATCACCATCATTTTGGGATGATGTGAGGTATATTTGATGCTATCTCCGCATAACACCATGTACGGGCATATTCTTTCAAGTGAACTTACAAATAGCCCAAGTTTTGTTAGAAACGCGGACTCTGAAAATTTCTATGATTTACATAGAGATAGTTCACTGGAAATATATTTACTTACTCAACTACGAGAATTATTAATGGCTATATCCTCCACTCACTCCAAAAGATTTTCGCTCCAAAAGATAATCATGAAGATATCATGGGGAGATATTCATCAGGGGGAGCATCCAGAACTATGCTGCACTGATTACTGTAATCTTCTTCATTCCATCAGTTTTCTATCTCATTGGGTTTTCTCCAAGCAAATCTTTAAAGATGCAACCGACATGTCATTTGTGGTCTCCAAGGGGGAGTGTTGTAAATAATATTGGTGAAGCCCACATAAAGAGAAATGATGGAAGAAAAATGATGGTGTTGAGTATGGTAGTCAAAAGAAGAAATGATGGTGTTAGAAGTGGGATGATTAGTCAAAAGATGAAATTATAATGTTGGGGAGAAATCATTATGTCTCCATTAGAAGCCTTTTACTTTGCCTATAAATAGGCTTGCTCATTCACTTGTAAGACACACCAAATGAAGAGAAGAAAGAGTGAGGAAAGAAAGAAAGAAAGAGAAGGAAGAAAGAGGGTGAGTAAGTAGAGAGAAAAATAGAGTTGAGAGAAATTTCTCCAAGAGAGAAAAATTAGTGAGCCACATATATTGAAAACACTAAAGTTGTAGCCCTATTATTTTACATAGTGGAAAAGTTACTACTGCTGCTCTCCGGGGACGTAGGCATAGCCGAACCTCGTTAAATACTGTGTCTCATCTACTTTACGTGCAGCTCAATATTCGCACATATCCCAGTTATTTTACAACAGTTCCTCTTTATTCTTTCTCTTTCTTATTTTATCCGTGATGACGTGACAAGTAAGATACCTATTTTGGTGTTGATGTGTGGAAAAAAATATATAATAAATATTTTTAAAGATAAAACACAATTTTGGTAACTGGGTTTAGCCCGAAAACATATTTGGTCACTTTTAATTTTACCAATTTGATCATAGTATTTCATTTCATTAGGAATTTGAGTTCAATTTTTAACTTCCGTCATCTAAAATTTAAAAATAGAAAATAAGATTAAAATACAAAAATAACTTGGAAAAAATAGAAACAAATGATTATAGCAAGCAACCACCGCCCCTATCAGTCCAACCCACCAAGCCACTCTCTCTCCAATTGATCATCCCTACCCCCTCACCAGCCACCGCCCATGTCACTCCAACCCACCAAGCCACCACCTCTCTCTATCTCTGATTGATACTTCCGAGGGGTGGCCGTAATGGTACTGGATTTTTTTTAGGTCATAAACGAGATGATTTCATTAACTTCACCAAAATACAAGGGAGAAGCCTTCAAAAAACGAAGACCAGAAAGATAAAAACCCCACAGTGATATCAATCGATAAGCCAGGGAAGTACAACCGCCAAAAAGAAATGAGAGCCAAAACAGTAGCAAATTAAGTTATTGAGGGACCATGTAGATCATCCCTCGAAAAGAACCTGCATCAAGGTGGGTGGGGGAGCTTGATTCACCGATCTTGGGGTGGGGTTTGGTTGCTTTTTTTTTTTTCTTCTTACGGTCTTATTTTTATTAGAAGTGAAATAATATATAAGTAAAGTAAAAAAAAATTAATGCAGGTAAAGATAAAATAGGAAAGAGAAAAAAAGTAGGCAAATCAGATCCTATAATTTAAAGGTCATTGTTTCTCGGTAAACTATAGTCGCTTGTAAAGTTTTAGTGTCTATAAATTACTTGAAGATATATTTTTTTAATAAAAAAAATCTTGGTACCATGATACATAAAACGCAACAATTCAAATTTCGATAATACAAAAAAATAAAAATAAAAAGATACGACAATCTAACAGTAAGTTACATTAACCCGTTTATATAGAGATTATAATAAGAGATTATGGTGAGGGACACTAGCCCAATAGGCCTGTGATATACCCACCATATTTCTTCTATTTTTGGACGAAACCATATCTCTTCTTGAGGGTAGTTTTTATAGAAATTAACTTAAGAAGTTTTTGAGATCAAATTTTATTGGCTATAATTCACTAGCTTTCAAACTTTTAAGTGCGGTCCAAGTACAAGGATGAAAAGCTAACAAATATGACATGCAGAAAGACAAAAAAAAATTAAAAACATGTAATTCTACTTCATAAGCATCACAGGAATCGAAAATGGATTTTAGATTTTGTGACCTCAAACAGCTATAAAGTACCATAAATTTTCACCTTTTTTTTTGCCCTTTTGGCTGGAAATACTTTATTAACTAAATAACAAACGACAAACTTAGCAGTAAACAACTCAAAAGCAACAACAGAGTTATTAGAACCCAACAACAAAACCAAACCAAACCCGGTACTCCATCCACAACACTTTTATTAATTTGAATACAACCTTCAAAATTTATGGGACATCACACATCAAGAAGTGAGGATAAGGCTTGATCAACCCTACCCTACCATAAATTTATCTCAATAGAAGAAAATAAGGCTCCATTCGAATGGAAGGATTTGAAAGAAAGAATTTGAATTTGACAATAAGGCTAAATTTGCAATAAAAACCACATTAAATTGAATGTATTTGAAATAACTAGATGTAGTACATTTGAAACGGATTGAAATAACTACATGTGAGGACGGTCTCATGAACATTCTAATCTGGGCTATAGTCAAGAGAAGTTGTTTTTTTATAGACTAAAGTAATACCCTAGCCTAGGCCACTCAAATAAAATCTTATAAACTAATCCCGCTAGGCTGACCCAAAAAACAAAACTCACCTCCCACACCACATGTGAAATATTAGACTCTCACTAGGCTGACCGCACGACTAAGCAAACCACAAAAATTCCCTCTCTCTTTTTCTATTCTCTCTCTTTCTCTTTTTATTTTTAATGAAAAATTTTTGGGGATTATTTAGGGTTTATGAATTATGAATTAGAGAGTTATAATTGAGGTTTATCAATTAGGGATTTGCAATTCAAGCTTATTGGTTTATGAGTTATAATTGATTTTGGTTTGTTCAATTATCAAATAGGATTTGAAATTGATTTTGGTGTTCTTGCTTGTATGAATTATCAATTAGGGATTTTGATAAAGGGCTAGTTTCTTATTTACAATTAATGACATTTTCAGGATTTTGATTAGATATTTAACAATTTAAGTATGTTTTTATTGGAATTTTTGTCAGGTCAACATCGAAATGTTAAGAGATCAAAGACTCTTCGAGATTTTTTTTAAGAGAAAAAATGATGAATCATCAATTATGTCCCCCTTTTTTTATTATCAATGAAATTCACTCGTACCGATAAGTTTTCTATAAGTTTGTACGTAAGGTAAATTTAGCCCATGTCATTTTGAAATCCTTAGTCCGTCCCTGACTACATGCAAGGAATCATTTGAAGTCCATTTATTTTTTTCATTTCTTTCTTGTCTAAATCTCGACATACATGAATTGTAATATTCTATACAAATAAATCTACCTTACAATAACATTTACTTTAATAAATTTGGAACGCTCCATCCAAATGGAGCATAGTGCTATCCTCCAAAGTTCAACATTTGGACCCATCACACAAATGAATATAAAATCAAATCTGTATAACATGATGAGCAATGATACAAGGCACGAGAGTCCGAGCTTTTTTTCTTGTACAATTTTTATCTCTGATATATTTGATTGTAGAATTTAGATATAGCACACCCAACCAAGAAAATAAAGAATCCAGCACCCATGGCCCAACCCACCCCAGCCTTGTAGGTTGGATCACGTACAAAGCTTAGCAACCGAATTTTATGTAGGCTGGATCCACCCAGATGGGTTCGGCTGCAAATTCAGAATTGGTATATGCTGGTGTTTCGGTTCTCTTCCGGCCCAAGTTTTTTTAAAATTATTTATTTTAAATATAAGTTATATTAGAAGAGAGAGGAATTGAACTTAGGATCTCAAGTGCAATAGTAAAATTCTTAACCATTTAAATTACAAGTTCTTTGCATTGACAAAATCTTTTAGTTGAACCTTTGCCCCACAATCAACAAAAATAAGTGTCGCAAGTAACTTGTAAATCAACTAGTTAAAAGCAGTTACTCTCATGGATTCAAAATCCTGTCTCGAATCCCCATTTCTTAATATATATTGTGTGAAATAAAATGTAAAAGCAACACCTGGCAGTCAATGGCGGGGAATAGAAATAGCCACCCCGTCAACGGAGGGTCCGAAGTCCTAAAAAACGAGTATCTATCGGTATCAAGTTTTAAAACGCTAAAAACAAATGATTTGCTAATTCTGCTTCCCACCGTTCTTATCGCTAAACCCGTCCCCCTCCATTTCCCTTCAAAACTCCAATTTTACGAAAAAAAGAAAAACCAGATAAACAAAAAAAAAAAACACACATAAAAATAACCCCCCAAAAAAAAAAACTAGCTCTCCACGCGCCGCCTCACGCACACCGTGATCGCATTCTCACGAAGCTTCTAGAACCATGGACCCGCCCAAGCCCGTCTCCGAGGCCGAGGCCAAAACGCAGGCTCCGAACCAGACTCAAGATCCGAACCCGAAAGCGGCTGGCGAAGCTCTGAACGGGGATCAGAACTGGGCTACCTTCGTCATGGGATCACAGGCTCAGACTCAGACCGAGGCCTCCGGGACTCCCACGGGTTCCGGGCCCAAGAAGTCTGTTCATTGGAGCCCCGAATTGGTCTCCGAATCGCACAACAGTAGCGCCGGTGTCGCCTCTGATTCGCATCAGGGATCCAATCCCTACGTGGCTCCTTCCCCAATGCTCACCTCCTCTTTCTCATTCAAAGGTAATATTTCTGTAATTCTACGTGTATATACGTATTTGAATCCGTATATGTATGCTTATGAAGACGACGTATTTGTGTATTGCGTGCATGGTCAGATTCGGTGGAGACTGTAAGGGGCGTATTTGGGAGGTGGAGAAAGTCGGTGGGGGAGGCTACTAAGAAGGCTGAGGATCTCGCTGGAAACACGTGGCAGCACTGTGAGTTTCTGCTTGCCTTTTGCCTCTTCTTTTCTTTGTCGATCTCTGCCTGATTAATTTGCTTCAATTTTTCTTCTACATGTTGTTTTGAAAATTATGGGAATTGTATTAAGATAAGGTTCCAAATGTCTTGGTTGCTTTGTCATATTCCATTTGCCAATTTTGCTTCCTTTGCTTGTAGGAATTGATTGGCTCCTATCATCCATTTTTCATGAATATTAGGAGTTGACATTTTAATTGTGTTGGTTATTCTGATTAATCCCTGTTTCTGAGATTTGTGAAAAATAATAGGTGTGGTCTGTCCTAATCTTATTCGGTAGATTTATGGATGAACACGAGAATCGACAAGTTTAAAATTTGTGAGGAGGATTAGCCAAGCAACCGCATGTAAAACGCTTAGCCAAGTGCTTGAAAAGTGTTCTATATAGGCTGGCTGTTAGTACCATCCTCTAGTTTCTCTAACCATCTGAACTAATTTCCTGTTGAATGCTTTTCTTTTGTTGTTTCACACTGAATATGCAAATAAAATTCTGCTTGTGTCAGGAAAAAAATGGAATTTCAATCTCTCTTGATCTCCCCAGTTTTGCTTTTGTTATTCCTATTTTTTACTTTGTCCATTTTTTTGATCCAAAAATATCGTGATTGTGATGGATGAAGTCACTAATCATCCTGTTTTATTTCAAACTAGTGAAAACAAGCCCTAGTTTTGCTGATGCTGCCATGGGAAGAATTGCACAAGGAACAAAGGTTCTAGCAGAAGGTGGTTATGAGAAGATCTTCCAGTCAACCTTTGAGACAGCTCCTGAGGAGCAACTTCAAAATTCATTTGCATGTTACTTATCCACATCAGCTGGTCCAGTCATGGGAGTTTTATATGTTTCTACCGCAAAACTTGCTTATTGTAGTGATAATCCCATTTCATACAAAGCTGATGACCAAACTGAATGGAGCTATTACAAGGTAAGTTTGCATATGTGTTTACTATTGTGTCTTTAAAAGGTTTTTCAAATATGGGATTTCAATTAACAGATAACTTTCTTACCGAAGCATTATTGAGTGATTTATTTTGTTTATTTCTATGACTGCATTATATTATTATAATGTAGAAAATCGTGATAGTGAATCAGGATGTGTGTAAGACATTTGAAGGAAGCTTCCCTCTTGTCTTCCATTATGATGGTGATTCTTCATCTAAGTATTAAAGGGAACATAAATTTTGACAGTGGGATTACTATCAAGGCTTGATATGTGACACTTAGTGTATATAATTTTATTCTGACTTGATTCTCCTTAGTCAGAACTTATGAACCTCTGTACTGCTGATCCTTTTAGCCAATTTCAACTTTAATCATAACAAATCTTTAACATTCAAATTTTAAAAAGTAAAATAAATTTTTAGAGTAAAAAATTGGTCCTGTGATAGCACTTTTAAAGGTGTCTGTTCTTGGATGTCAAATTATTTTAAAATGGAGCTACCATGAATACTCCACTGCTAGTTTGTTGAAAAGTCTCTGTTTTGTGGATAGAAATTCCTTTCCATCTATCTTTATTTGGACCCATGTTGTTCCCAATTGGAGCTGTAAATTGTGTTTATGACCAACTCTAGTTGTTTTTTGTTTCAAAGTATGGATTGGGGCTTAAATTGATGCACCATATTGTTAGGCAATTGCTGAGCTAAGCCCATGTATGGATGAAAAGCATTCATGAGGTTCAAGCTTGATTTACATTTCAATGAGCTTGTTAAGCCTCAGGTTCACCATAGGCTCTTCAACTTTCTATTTGAGCACAAAAAGAGGAGGACTAGATCCAGAACAGATGTTCAAACTGAAGTAGTTCTAGAGGGGGGAAGCATATAAGAGTATTATGCTAGATCCCAATAAATGAGAAGCAAGAAATTAATTTCCAACATAATTTTTGTTTTGGAATTTGGGGCCTTTGTTGTGATCATTTGGTTCTTTTCTTTTTTTTCTATCTTCAGTGGGCTTGTGATCTTCATTACTAATGAACTTGTTAAAGGTAGGTTCTGGCTAGATTAGCTAGTGAAGTCTCTTGGCAGTTGGCATTGGAAACGAGACCTAGAACACATTATATGGGGGAGGCTGACGGCTAACCCTTTTTGTGTAGCCTGTTTGATCAATATTGATTATGATATGAAGCTTGTTGATCTAATATTTCCATGATTGTTGCTTGTTATTAGGTGAGCCTAGTGTTGTCCTCGAGTGTTTTTATTAAAAAGAAATAAATAATTACTCTACTGCTTCTACTTATGTTTGCCCTCACTTTTTCTTTTCCTGCCTCTTGGCAAAGATGTATTTGTTATTTACTGTGTTGCATAAGAGCGGTGGTAATTTTCCCATAGTGAAATTATGTCATCATTGTTGTGAAACCAAAGATGAGGAACAACTTTTTCATTTTACATTGGCATAAGGAAATAGGGAGTTACATAAAACTAGTTCTGATTTTGTTATTCGTTACTAAATTATGGCAGTTGGTATATAAGATATATCTTTGTGCTTAAATGAAATCATATTAATTAATTCAAAATAGTTTATTTGGTCAAGCTTCGTGATATATTCCTACTTCTTAATAATATTTTTGAACTGATGTTTTTCAGAAGACATTGTCTTTGTAAGTTCTAATTCTTTTATTTGTTTTTCTTTTGATGAGTATTTTATTTTTTTAGCAATTATTTTACTCATTTCTTTATACTTTGTAATATTGGTAGGTGGTTATCCCATTACATCAGCTTAAAGCAGTTAATCCTTCATCAAGCAGATCAAACCCTGCTGAAAAGTACATCCAGGTTATCTCCGTTGATAACCATGAGTTTTGGTTCATGGGCTTCTTAAATTATGATGGTGCTGTGCAATCCCTACAAGAAGCTCTGCAAGCCCGGAGCTCATGTGTGTGATAATTATTCTTGTGGGACAGAATTTTTGCTTTTTGCCCATCGTAAGAATTTTTGTAACTGATAAATTTATAGATTACATTATTCAACATTGATATTCCAAAACAAAAATTATGTTGGAAATTAATTTCTTGCTTCTCATTTATTGGGATCCAGTAATTTAACATTTTTCATATGGTTATACTGTTTTAGGAGAATAGTTGGAATGAGATTCAGAATTGTTGTTTTTAGTCCATATGATGATTCTTGTATGCGAAAAACCGAAATCGCATAAATCTTTTTAAGTTTATTTGTGCCTTTATTCATGGAGATTCTTGATGCCCTTCTAGTTCTGCCTTTATTCATGATGATTCTTGGCGTTGTTTGCTTTGTGTCTGATGCCAAGAATGGATCAAAGTGAGGTTCATTGTCATTTGGTGAATAATTCTGAGATTCAGGAGGCATTTTTCACTGTCATGTGGTGAATTCATGCGAGGGTCTAATACTAACACCTTGAGGTTGCATAATTTTGTGATCTCATGGGATTGGTGATCTATTTGTGGAACCGACCAATGCTGAAGTAATTTTGGAGGGCATATGTCAAGCTTTTAAACTCTTAGAGCACCTCCACTCCAAAGGGCAAGGGCAGGGCAAGGCAAAGGCAAGATAAGGTTTGACACTATTCACATGAATAGTGGCAGTCTTGCCTTTTTTGGTTCCACCCCAAAGGGCAAAGGCAAACACTATTCACTTTAATTTATTTTCTATTTTTTATATTTAAACTATTAATTTTGATAAGGTTTTCAGATAATATTTTAGGTTGCCACGTGTCACTATTTATTATAAAATTCTCACCTAAAATTTTCAAATTAAATTTTCAGATAAGATTTTCGGTAGCCATGTGTCCATCAAATTTCAGATAAGATTTTCGGATGAGATTTTAGGTTGCCATGTGTCTTATTTCAGATAAGATTTTCGAATATTTATTATTAAAAAAATATCTAATCTTAGATTTCAGATAAGATTTTTACCTTTTAAAATTGCGCCACGTGTCCTATGTCAAATAAGATTTTTGGATATTTATTGCGCTACAACTCCATCAATTGTTTGTTTTTAGTAGGAGAAACAAAAGAGAGAGTGAGATTGATGGTGATATGAGAGCTTAAGAGAAAAAAAAATAGACATAAGCATTTTTTTGGTTTGCTTTGTTGATTGGAAAAAACATTGAAGGGGGTTACAACGTGCTTCCCTTTTTTTATTACAGAAAAAAAAAATTGTGTTGAAGGGAAAAAAAAAATAATAATTGTGTTGAATGACTAGTTACATGTTTTCTCCTTATTTTTTGGGACATGTTTCTTTTTCTTTTTTTAAGTTATCAAAAAGAAGAGTACAAAGAAAATATATTCTAGTACCTAGTGTTGGGTTTCAATCCAACTTAACAGAACGTTCATTTTTGTCAATGTACTGGAACAGGTTATATAGGTATTTTAAAGAGTTGGCGGATTGACTCAAAACCCACTTATTTATTAAACGAGTCATAGCAGATTGACTTGAAAATGACGTGAATTTTTTTCATGCAAGTTGAACTCACTAATTTTTTGTGCGGGTTTCAAGTAGTATAACAGGTCGTATTGTAAATTGTCACCTCTACTCTTTTCCTCTTTTTTAATGAATTAAAATTTTAATATAAATTAGTAGACCATTTAAACGAATAATTCAATTGAACGATTAAAATACAACTCGAGTATAAATGCAATCCCATAATACGAATCCCACCCACCAAACGTGGCTTCAGGTCTAGGAAAATTGCAAACGTTGTTACTAAACAAAAATCTGGTTCTGTCTGGGTCTTGAGATTATTGGAAGGCTAGAAAACGTTGGTGAGTGGAGTGGGTGTTTGGTATGCAGCATTGGCAGCAGATGATGTGGTGGGGCAAGGCATTCTCTCCCTTTCGGCATAAATGATTTCCACAAATCCTATTTTGATCATTCTAATTATTGGGCCTATAATGTCCCAAATCAAAGCATCTATAAAACAACCAACTGTTTACGAACATGCTTAGATTAGATGGATTAGATTAGTGACCCACATCTTTCATTTGCACGCGCAACCGTCTTGTCTTAGGATTTTAGCCTATAATTGGATCTTAAAGTGTGATTAAAGCAAATTCATTACGAAAGTCTTCCAAGTCTGCTTCACGCTTGACCGCCCAAGTGCCATCATATGGCTACCACAGCTTCCAAGCCGGACTTTGTGATGATTGTAAGATCATTTCAGGGAAAAGAAAAAAGCAAAACAAGAAAAAAAAGGATCTTGTTGGGTGGTTTAGGGTCTAATAGAATAGGTAAAACCAAACCGAATATCTTGGTAAAATCTGCTTTTGTCAATTAGGTTTATGAAGATTCTCAATTTGAGTTGTGATTGGACCCTCAATTCATAATGGTTTGATATTTGGTTATTTTGGGCACAAATGTCCTCCTCCTGATCAGATTCGGTTATGAAGTTGTTATGGTGTAAAGATAATCACTCTTCTGGCAAAAAGTTAAGCATAAAAATATTTTGTATGTCCAAAAACAAGCTGCCACTTTGTCTATTTACCTACATTTCCAGAGTTTTTTTTTTCTTCATAAAAATGTTCATTGATGCAAGCCTCAAAATTTCTTAAGTCCAGCAAGGTTGGGCCACATGCTATGCTATGATGATCAATGATAATTAGGTCAATAGGCAGTGACCCTTAATTTCCAGTTAAAATAGGAACTTGATGATGCTTGAGTTGAACTAAGCAAAAGGGTTGGGTGGGGCAGGTCAAAGGGGGATTGATTAGTAATGATCTTTGTCTTCTTAGAACTCCGTTATGTCAAATTTATTATCGAGAATATTATTGTTTTTTCGGGTTATGATATTTTGAAACATATTTATACACATATCGTATAAGTATTGATAATATCGAAAAATATCGACGTTGATAATATCGGAAAATATCGACGTCGATAATTTCTCTCACACTTCAGCAACATTTGGCAAAAATATCGCTATAATATCTAGATGATAAAGACAATGAGTTATTTACACTAACACCCACTGAGGTTTCTTGTGTTTTCACAAAATCTCTCATGTCTCAAAAATTACACCAATACCCCATGAGGTTTCGTTTTCACAAAATCCATTTTCATTAATTGTTTATCCAAAAATTGATGATTTCATTGAATTTTTTTTAATGCAAATGACAAAATTAACCTCAATGAAGTATATGCAATCTAATCTCAAAGGTCAACTTTGTCATTTAGAGAATATTTTTTTTTGGGTATAAAATCATCAATCTTTGGATAAAAATCAATGAAAATGAGTTTTGTGAAATCAATTTAAAACCTTAGGGGGTGGTCTTATAATTTCTAAAACCTCAAGGAGTTTTGTGAAAAAGCTGAAAATCTCGGGGGTGTTACTGTAAATAACTCAAATTTGAACTTTATAGGAACTCTATATGGTATCAAGTCACTTATGTATCTTACTATACAATGTATAAAGTATAAAATATTGTAGTAAATCATTACAAATAAATAATTATGGTGTGTTTAATCTTCTTTCATTAATTACTATATATTTTCTACACTTACAACGTTTGTCAGCTCGCTATATAATTAACTTAAATCAGTTAAACTCATTATGCAATATATTTCTTTCCAATTTTTTTTGTGATAAAGTAATAGATAATTGACTAAATAAATATCCTCCAAAGTTTAAAGGAAAATTTTCAAGTTTTTTTTTTACAATTTTCATAATTTTTATTTAATTTTTATCGATATCAATAATTTCTCAATATTTCCATCGAAGTTTTCGTGTTTTAGGACCACCAATATTTTCAAAACCATCAATATTTCAGACTTTATCCATATCTAATCTTCACTTTTCTTCTTCTTTTTTTATCTTCAATTTAAAATTCATTTATGTATGTGCCCATGTTTATGTAACCTGATAACCCTGCACTGCACATTTTGGAAGCCTTCATGGCATTCATAACCCTTTTTCTCTCAAAGTATGCAATTGTACTGTTCCATTAAATAATCATTGTCCTTCAATTCATGACAACTCTCTCAGCCATCAGTCATCAGTCATCAGTCATCATCATGTTTTATAATCTAAGTGTATCTGATTAATTAATTAACTTTCTTCCTTAATTAATAAAAACCTACATGTCGGTGGCCTTGGTTATGTATAGGCAATCATGGTTGCTAGCAATTAGCTTTAGCGGCCTTTATTTTTGTTCCCAAATGTTTCTGGCTTCTTCCGGACACTTGACAAGTTAATATTTTATAGTGGAGGTCACTTTGGAAGCTTTGGCTTGGCCACTCAATAAGCAGAAAAACTTAATAACCGACATAACTTGTTTTGAAAATTTAATAACCGACATAACACTATTTTGTTATTCCGTTGTATGAAAGTCTTTCTCTTCAATGAAAGCTTCTTGTGTTTGTTTAATTGAGCTGCACTGTTGCTTGACTGTTGCTTGACTGAGAGAATATGCCAACACTACCCACTAATTAAGTAATACTATTACTAGGATCTCACATTTCAATTCTTTCATCAATGTGTGCTTTGATTTCTTTATTTCATGTTTAAGGTTCATGGTTTATGGTCCTACTCAAGACCACTTACTTTCCTTTTTGCACTAACTTGTAGATTTTGAGTTGCATAACATCTTCTGTTTCATGATTGCATATCACCGAGATATTGAACTTGTATAGGTGACTTAACAATGTTCATTGAACATGTAAGGAGTTGTAAACTCATATACATTCATTCACAAACGTAAAATATATAACTTTATTCAATACGTAAGGAAGTGGTTCGTTGAGTTTTTCTTTGTTGTAAAAGAAGAAAAGTTCAAGATATTGATTTCTCTCTTGCCATCTTTTCTGAAATTTTAACAGAAAATGTCTTCCCGTTTTTCTTGTAAGCAAAAAGAAGTAAAATGTTTTAGTTGCCCAACTTTTGTGTCGTGGCCATAGTTTGTTGTTGTGAAAGGGAAAGAGAAGTCTCTGCAATTAGAGAATTAATTTAATCATATAGCTAGTATAATAATTGAGTTAATTCAACTCATGATAACCTGTGTTTTTTTAATAACTTTTCTATAAACTATGATAGCTTGTAGGACAAAGCAATGACATTGAAGAAAAGCAGAGTTTCAGAGAGAGAGGAAATGTCATATAAGGTTATAGTGATTATGATGAAAGAGGGAAGAGGGACAGGGGAGAGGGATGGGTAGGGAGTTCAATTACACTCAAGAACTGGTGAACAGTAAGGAAGGAGAGAATCTCTCTCTCTTTCTCTCTCTTTCTCTCTCTTTAGCTGCAAGCTGGATGGTAGTGGAGGAAGCATTTTACATTGTCAGGCCAAATATAGCATGGTGATTCATTTCTTTTTGCCTTTATCAATATTTCTCCCTATTTTTAATGTGACAAGAGATAAAAAGTAGTCATACATATGCTTAACATTTACCCCAACCACCACAACTTTTGTTTGGTCGTACCTCTAACACTCACAGCCAAAAACATTTACATTTAAATTAGTAAATGTTATTTTACACATGTACATGCGTATGTATGCTTCAAACGACTGATTCTCACTTCTATTAGTGCACTTTCACCTATTTGTCATGACAAAGTATAAAGATAAGATAAGGATTGTTACTATTCATGTGAACAGTGACAACATTTGTAAAAGGCTTGTGGTGTTTCCACCCATTGCCATGGCAAAGAGGAATTTGTACAGAGTTTTGGTATGGGAAGTGAAGAACATGACTAAGTATTTATTTTTAAAAATTCTGAAATTTTTAGTTTTTTTAAAGATTTTTTTTTTTGAATTTTTCTTCGTTGCTGACGTCATCACTGACGTCAGCAAACCCAAGCAACAGCCCATGCTGTTCTTGCCTTTGGACTGGCCTGGTTTGCTTGGACCCATGAGCTGGCAGGGCTAAAGAAGCCTACTGGAACTAAAAATTGGGGTTTAGGCCCCCTATTGCCCGAGCTGGGGAGGCACCGGTGGAGATGCTCTTATACTCGTCCCACGATATTTTTATTTAATCGACAAAAATAAATTCAAAAGACATTTAGGGATAAATTAATTAAATTGGACCGAATCACATCATAAGGTTTAACGAATTTCTTAACAGAATTGAGAGAATGTGATTAAATGTGACACAAAGTTAAAGTAAATGAGATAAAAGACGACAATTGAAAATAATTAACTTTTTTTTCTTTCTAGATTGTAGCATAACTTTACTAAGATATTATCAAACAGTATATGAGGCTCTTGTTTTCGATTTGCGAATAGGTACGTACGTAGTAGATTTTGCAATCTCAAATATTCTCAATGCATGGGCATGAACCAAAGGTTAAAACACAAAAGAAGTATATACATACATATTGTTGGTTGTCTAAGGCGTACGCGTATCGTACCCTACTCTTTTGTATTATCTTTTCGTTAGAACCCAAGATCATCGAATCAATGGATCATCTCCATTCCATATACGCACGCATATATAATATAATGATGAATAGAAAAATGAAGAAGTAAAGGAGATGACCTTTATGGTTGTGCCTAATGTCAACCAAAACCAGTGTTTGGTGGGGATGGAAATGTCAGGCATGCACTGCTGCCTTCACAATTACTACTGTTAGAGAATCACCCATGTAATCTTTTATCCTCTATATTCAAAAGTGGTCCTGATAATTATTACGTATAACTCTTCTCTGATGGATCCATGTCCATCTTCAGGCTCAGAAGCATAATAATAATAATAATTATTATTATTATTATTACTTGTTAACAGCAATAGGGCAAAACCCAATTACCCAAATCAGTGAAAACTGATGATTATGAAAAGAAAAAGCTGAATCATTTCTTGAAACAAAGCTAGCTAGCTAGTGTATAATGTGTGTGTTTGTTGTTGATGATTTGTCCCATCCATCTTCTGATTCAATGAGCTGTAAAATCCAAGCATGGAAATGATATGATAGTGTACAAGAAGATGAGAAAGAAAGAAAGAAATCTAAATAGCAAGCTACGCTGGCTAGCCTTTTCTTTTTTTATTTTTTAAAAGGAAAAAAAAAAGACATGCAATATCAGAAGAAAGAGAGAATATATTATTGTGTTAAGTAAACAAGCAAGAAAAGACAAAGAAGATCATGGGTTATGTTGGTGATTTGGTTATTGGGTGGGGGGAGGGGGTGATGGTGGTGCAAGAAAGAAGCAAGACGCAGGGGATGGGGGCCACTGTTGTTTAGAGAGGAGAGAGAGGAGAGAAGAGAGAGGAAGGCTGCCATGCCAAGATTGCCAAAGAATATAAGAAATGGAAAATCACGGTCGCCCCACTCTTTCTCTTGTATTGTCAACATCCACTCCCCCTTTTTCCCGCAATTCTCTCTTTTCTATAAACTTTCTTCTCATTTCTCAACGGCAAATTACCTTGCTCCGTTCCGTTCCGTTCATCATTTGAACAGTGTTCTCATGAGAGTTTTTATAATATATATATATGTTAATATAGTTCAAGATGAAGATGATGATGATGTCACAATGGAATTGTCGTTTTTCTGATTCTGTCTTTTATATATACACATATATATATATATATATAGAGAGAGAGAGAGAGAGAGAGAGAGAGAGAGAGAGAGAACGGTTTCCCGCCAGCTGACACACACAACGTTACATACAAATACACAAAACACACAACACAAATACAGAGACACAGTCAGCTAGAGAGAGAGAGAGAGAGAGAGAGAGAGAGAGAGAGAGAGGATGTGGATGATGATGACGATGATGCTGATGACGGTACACTCTGTCTGTGCTCTCTGTGGTTCGTGTCAGCACGTCCCGTCAGACGTTTCCCCACCCCCCCCGGTTGGCTGTTTTTGGGGTGGTGGGAATCACATGAAACCCAAAAACCATGACATTTCCATTCCACCATACTTCAACACTTCATCCTCATGCTACTACCATCACTTCTTTTTTTATTTTATCTTTTTATCTTTTTATTAAAGGATCTTTCTCCACTCTCTTTTATTTTTTAATATTTTTTTAATTAATTTTGTTCTTTCTATTTTTTATTCTATTCTTATCCTAAGTTAATTTATTTTTACTTTATTTTTATATTAGTTCTTTTTCTTTATATTTAAATTTTCAACTTGCACTCTATTTTCAGTAATTTTTTTTCTTTTAATTGAGTAAGAAATTATGTTTTTTTTTTCCTTCATACTTAAAATGTAGTGTAAGTAGGAAAATAAAGTATAAGTAAAAAGAAATAATATTTAAATGAAGTAAAAAAGAAATTAATGTAGGGTAAGGATAGAATAGGAAAGAGAAACAACAAAATTAATTAAAAAGTATTAAAAAGCAAAAGGGAGTGTAAGTGGAGAAAAGATGAGTTGGAAAATCAGCTCATTTTGTTAATGTACATACATACATATATATATTATTTTATTTTTTTGAGAAAGAGAACCAAATATGTACAAAGAACAATATGATACAGTGGTCTCGTTAAAACTTTCCTAGTACAACCTCATATGACAAACTCCAGGGGAGGAAAGAGTACCACACATGTCATAGACTAACAAGAGAGTTCGATTCATGTCACTTTGGACCATAACAATAAAAGAACAAATAAAAAATAAAAACTAACGCATAAACCTCCGTCGAGAACCGCAACTATAGACGAACATAGTAGACCCACATGAGAGGACCGCAGAACATCCCAACTGTCAAAAAAGCATTCTATGAGCAAAATCATATTCATTTGACACCCACACAAACTGCAAGGCATACCATAGCAGAAACCAAAAGAGAACACGCATGAGGAACACATAAATAACAGTAAAAGGACCCCTGAGAAGCATTCCACTTCAAATCAGAATCGGACAAAGAAAAACTTCTATGACCAAGCAGAGTTCTTTGGTCGGTGCAGAGTAGAGAAGAGCACCACATCCCAACAACTACCATCAGCGTCGTTGCTGCCACCGTCGTCATTGAAACAAAGACAAATATTAGCCACCAGCTATCACACCTCTCTTGAGTAGAGACACAATCCAGCGTCACCACATAAACAACAACAAAAGGACCCATGAGAAGTACTCCACTTCAACTCAGAACCGAACATAGAAAACCTCATATGACCTAACATAGTTCTTTGGTCGGCGCAAAGTAGAGAAGAGCACCACATCCCAACAACTACCACCAATGTCGCTGCTGCCGCCACCATTGAAATAGAGACAAAACATCAGCCATCAGTAGACCGCATCATTTGGCCCGCGGGCTCATGGGCCGATGGGGGCCTGCCCGACCCGACTCGTTATGGGCTTTGAGATGGTCCAGCTCGCCTTGTGTCGGGCTAGGCTTGGGCTTGGGTGTATGAAGCCCGACCCGGCCCATAGACCAGGCCTGATTAAGCCCAAGAAAGCCCGGTCCGGCCTGTTAGGCTCGCATACATATATAATTATGAATAAAAAAGAGTTTAGGATTATGATTATATCACTTAAATCACATATATAATTTGTTTCATTTCATTTACTTTTCTTTACTCATTCCTAGTTTATAATTGGATGATTAGCACATTAATTTCTGTCAATTATTAATACAACAATTATATATATAAATAAGATGAACAACATATCATATCACCAAATATAATCATATCACGAAACATAATCGTACCACCAAATATAATCATGTTTTTCTTGAACACATCACCAAACATTTACATATTTATTTATACCATCCTTTAAAAAAATATCTTTTTGATACTTATTATTTTTTAAAACTATTTCTTAAAACGTATTACGATCTCGTTATGTAATAACCTCAAAAATAATACTTGGTTTTATTATTTTTATGAAAAATCTTAGGGTATTTTATGAATTTGGTTTGATGTGAAAACATTGAAATTAAGTGAGTTCAATCTCAAATTTAGACTAAAATGCCCTTATGATTAAGTTTATGATTTTTTTCGAATAAAGTAAGCCCGTTTCGGCCCAGCCCGTTGGGCTTAGCACGGCCCGGTCCGATGAGCTTTCTTAAGCCCGGCCTATGGGTCGAGCTTGGGCTTTGAATTTTCTAAAAAAACCCTAGCCGGCCCGGTATTTTCTCTTTCCTCTTTAAAGCCCGGCCCGACCAGGGCCCAAGCCTGTTAAATTTGGGCCGAGCTAGCCCGGCCCGGCCCATTGACGAGCCCTAGCCATCAGATATCACAAGTACTATTTTGAGGAGAGACATAATCCAGCGTCATTATTGTCGCCGCCGTTGAGACAAAGACAACATGTAAGATCCTACATCAACCAACGGAGAGGGGGTGATGTGCCTTATATGTGCACACCCGCATCCATCTAGCACGAGGCCTTTTGGGAGCTCACTGGCTTCGGAGTAGTAGGAACTCCGAAGTTAAGCGAGTTGGGGGCTAGAGCAATCCCAGGATGGGTGACCCACTGGGAAGTTGCTCATGAGCTCCCAAAAACAAAACCGTGCGGACAGTGAGGGGGGCCCAAAGCGGACAATATCGTGCTACGGCGGAGCCGATCCCGGGATGTGACACAACACTAACCACCTAGAATACTGCAAGAACAATCAAACAAAATAAATAGACAAACAAATCTTGATCCAAACAGATCTAGACTATCTGGGGAGAGGAATAGGATAAGAGGAATGAAAAAAATAGGAGAAAAAGAATTAGAGATTAGCAGAGAAAGGGGAAGATGGGCGGAGGGGCAGTGGTCACCTCCCCCCTTAGCCTCCTTATGGTTGGTTGTCGGCAAGGAGAAAGGAGACCAGAGTGCATCTAGGGTTTTTTAGAGATTTTTATTTTTATTTTTTAAATGTGGTCTTAGATACATACATATATTATATATGTGTCATTTTAAGTTTTCTTTATTGTCATTTTGATTTGACATTATGTGATATATATTTGGGAGCAGGGGTCGAAAAAACTTTAAATGGGCTAAATTAAATTGATCAAATTAATTTGGTTCACTTTCACACTAAAAGCAAGTGTAACATTTGATTTGGTTCAATTCAATTTGGCCTAATTTGATACCACTTATAATTTTACTATTTTTACACATGATATTTTCTTATTTGTTATCACAAATTTTCTATTATGTTTCATCCCACACTTTGGTATCAATAAAGTTCCTAAATCATTTGAATATGATGTTACCTCTCTTTAAATTTCTTCATCAACTATTGTTCAATTTACAACCTAATGTTGACCCAGTAAAAAATTACAATATAATGGGTTGGTTTGGTTCGGTTAAGCTATTCTATTAGTTTCATGCCTAAATCAACCCAATTCAAACTATGACATTATGTTGGTTTGATGTGCAATTTAATACCCTAAACCTTAAAGACTTGTCTATTTAAATGAGTTTTGGAGGCAAAGAACCTATTAGTGTAGTGGTTTGGAACAAATGCTCCCTCTAGGAAAAGTTTGGGTTCGAGTCCTAGCATTCATGTAGTGTGTGTGAATTTAGTATATTATCACCCATTTCAATAGGAAAAGTCATCAAGAAATGAGTTTTGAAGATGTTTCAATGAGATACAAAGAATATGTATGTATACTTGAGGGAAGTTATGTCTTGGGAAGGAAAAGGTTTTAGAGAACCGTATGTGTTTTTGAAAAACCACTAGTCTGAAGTTTTGAATTTGTTAGGAATTAAGTATGGATTGTCACCCTAGAGTGAAAGGCCTTAAACATGATCACGATTCATTTATGTAAGGTATATTTGGTAACTATAATATGAGGCAGTGATCTAAATTTAAGAATACGGTATTGGGGTAATAAAAGGAATTTGAAATATTTTATCTTTGAAACAAGAGAAACCTCCCAAACTTTATGTACTATGTATTCTATAGTTATTTTAATTACTAATAGTATTAAACCAGCATTTCAATCTTATTCTTTGAAATTATGAATGTGTAAATTTGAATGTATATGCAAAAGAGCATTTCCAGCAATGAGCCTAGTCTAGGCAAAAGGCTTCCCAAGATCCTTCCAGTGGTGAAATCCAGCCCTGGCAAGACGCGGGGTCCATCAAGCTCGAGCAAGGCCCAAGCAAATATCACCCCAACCTACTGCATGCCGGCATTGATGCTAGCAAATAAAAAAAATTAAAAATTAAAGAAAAAATACCAAAAAATTCAAATTTTTTTTAAATAAATACCTAGTAATTTTTTATTTATTAACATCATACGTATAAATAAAATAACCTCATATGAACAGTAATTTGTCAAACAAAGGAGGGTACAAATTCAGTTATGCTAAGATACGCTCATATTTTTATTCTTCTCCAACATGGAGGTATTTATATAAGTACAAAGATGTGTTGACCCTAAATAAAATAGGAAATATATCTAAATTACAATAGGAAATAAATCTCTATTACAATAGGACTAAATAATAATTGGTAAATAACCAAAATTCTAATGAAATAAGGAACCAAAATCCTAACTAAGTAAGAACTCTCCAACGCTCCCCCTCAAGTTGGGGCAAAGATATTTCGCATGCTCAACTTGACAAGCGAGTCATAGAACATCATACTCGAGAAGCACCATTTGTAGAGCAGGTCTTTTTGTCAACCACGAGTGAAACAAGTGACAAATTAAAGCAAAGTTCATAGTGGAAACACAAGAGCAAACTGTAAAAAATAGGCACATAACATAACACAGAAACCCTGTGAGCACGGCAATAAGTAAGGCAAAACACAGAAATCCTGTGAGCACGGCAATAGGTAAGGCAGAACACAGAAATCTTGTGAGCACGACAGAAGGTAAGTCAGAACACAGAAATCTTGTGAGCACGGTAGAAGGTAAGTCAGAACACAGAAATCCTGTGAACACGGCAGCAGATAAGGCAGAACACAGAAACCCTGTGAGCACGACAGAAGGTAAGGCGAAACACAGAAATCCTATGAGCACGGCAGCAGATAAGGCAGAATACAGAAACCCTGTGAGCATGACAGTAGGTAAAGCAGAACACAGAAACCATGTGAGCACGGCAGTAGGTAAGGCAGAACACAGAAACTCTATGAGCACGACAGTAGATAAGGCAGAACACAGAAACCATGTGAGCACGGCAAGGCAGAACACAAACTCCGTGGGCACGGCAGTAGGTAAGGCAGAACACAGAAACCATATGAGCACGGCAGTAGATAAGGCAGAACACAGAAACCCTGTGAGCACGGCAATAGGTAAGGCAGAACACAGAAACCCTGTGAGCACGGCAGTAAATAAGGCAGAACACAGAAAACCCTGTGAGCACGGTAGTAGGTAAGGCAGAACACAGAAACCCTTGTGAGCACGACAGTAGATTTA
>NC_034014.1:20373251-20485220 GCF_000346465.2 Prunus persica
CAACATCAATGGTGGCATAAATCCGACCAATAAACATAAACACACCAGCAAATGCATAAGCACGAATGAAGCACAACAATAATGTCCCCAGCAAGAGACACAAAACTGACAGCAGCAATAGCAACACAAGACACTAGCACCAGCAAGACAAGGCAAGGCAAGGCAAACAACTGTGGTAGCAGTAACATCAGAGACAACTTCTCTCCATTCTCCATCTCCTCCTAAAGAGAAGGGGTCGACATAGCCATATGATCAGTGGTACTTGAGAAACAGGCACGGACAATCAACCATGATAGATAGGTAGGTGAATTACAATGGAATAGATAAGCAACAGTGTCATTCTCCCTCAAATCCGACGATGTATGAGAGTCGAGATTTGGAGAAAGTAACACCCAAATAAACAGAGAGACAAAGGCCAGCTAGGAGAAGGCTCGGCGAGTGGTGACGAGGCTTGCGGAGGTTTAAGATGGCTCGGTGAGCAGTGACGAGGCTCATGGAGGAAAAAGATTAGGCAATCAATGGCCAAGGGGCGTGTTGCCCATATGGTATACATTTAAAAGAGAGGCTCAGCTGTGAGCGCAAGAGACTGAAACTAACATGGGCTCAATCTGATTTTAACAAAAAGCAAGCTCATAAAGAGATGAAAAGTAAGAGAAAAAGGCAGCAGCAGGCATAGGTAGAGAAAAAGAAAGGTAATGACTCAACATAAACATGGCAAGGACAGAGACAAGGGTAAAATTGAAGAAAGGTGCGGTTATGGCTGAGGCAGAAGAAATATATGTTGATTATTAAGGAAATGAGAAACGAGGATTTATAGCAAGGTGAAGACCCATGATGGGTTAGGAATGAGGAACGCCAATGACTCTCAATTTGGCAGAAGTTATCACAGGGTAGGAACCTGGCTCTGATACTATGTCAAACAAAGTAGGGTAAAAATTCAGTTATGCTAAGATACGCTCATATTTTTATTCTTCTCCGACATAGATGTATTTATATAAGTACAAAGATGTGTTAACCTTAAATAAAATAGGAAATATATCTAAATTACAATAGGAAATAAATTTCTATTACAATAGGACTAAATAATAATTGGTAAGTAACCAAAATTTTAATGAAATAAGGAATTAAAATCCTACCTAAGTAAGGACTCGCCAACATGTTCTTGGGTTGCCATAACAATGGATGGAAAAAGAAAAAAAAAATTGCTAAGATAGATACTATTCACGTGAACAACAAATGCCCTTACTTACCATGATCATTTACCATGATAAATTAGTAGAAGTGCTCTAAGAGTAGTTTTTATTTTTTTTATATTTATTGTGGTCGATGTATAAGGGTAGTTGATGTCAACTGTTGAATTCCATTTCGGCCATAAAACCCCCAATTTAGAATAATGATATGAAATGACACTTGAAAACTAAAGTGATAAGCATTCTTCTTTTTGGTTCATTTTCTCTTGAAAACTAAAAATGTTCAAGTTGTTTGTTCAAGAAGAGGGATTTTGACAATACATTCATGAAAATTAGGCAATTGGCGGGCATGCAGTCGGATCAAAGGTCACAGGGACAGGGAGGAGGGTACACAAAAGAGGTGTCAATTTGGTAATGGTCAAAAGCATTTTGATGGATGTGGAGGTATTAGCTGAAACTCAAAGACAACAACCAGCCAGACCCCCACAGGGAAGGCATTGCTTTGCGTTGGGCAGATGAGTTTCTTCAAAGCTCCCCCTACAATAATACAATCAGTGCCATTTCTGATTTTCATGTGATAAGACTGCCAGCCATCACCAATTATACTGGTTTTTATGGTTTTCTCAACCCCGAAAAGGACAACAGCGACTCTCCCAGCCATTATACGTGCGCCCATTTGCTTTTGCTAGTTTCCATTTTTCCATTTTTTTTTTTTTTCATTTTCTCAAATGTTCTTATTTTATGAGTTTTCTCTTTAAACGTTGTTATTTTTTATTGAAAATTCAATCCAATCCAATCCAATCTAATTCACTTTATAATTGGATTCGATGATTGAGGTCAAGATAAAAACCTATAGCCTTTTTGCATTGATGTTGAGCTCAGTTTATTGAGTCTTATTTTTATATTGTGTATTTATGCCCTTTTATGTGATGAATTTTAATTCCGAAAAAAAAAAATTCAAATTCAAACTTCTTCCTTGATCGTACATTATATTCGACTCATGGTTTCTTAAATTAACAATTTTTTTTTCTTTTGTTGAGTTATATATCAGTCATTTGTGATGTGCACTGTGCATGCATGTGTTGTGAATTGGATTTTGATGATTAGGGTTTAACACATTTTAATACTACTACTATAAAGGTGGCAATATCCTAGCTACAAATGAAATCATTTGCTACTCCACTAATCTCATTATTAATTTCAAACCTTTTGAAAATTACAACCCACTCATCTTAGTATGCACGAATGTTTCACCATCCTTGTCTCTCTGTTGTTCGTCACCATGCTATTTCTGCCCTTATTTTTTATTTTCTCAAGTCATGGATGGCGGCAGGCAACCAACTCACAAGCCTCATCACTGTGTCGAATCGAATAATACAATGCTCATATAAAGGATCTTTGAGCTCAAGTTTATCAGTCAAATATACCAAATCTCAAGCTTGGTTGTTTCTTAAACAAGCCAAGCTCGGATTGACTTGGTTATGTTACAAGTTTAGACGAGCTAAATTTAAGCGAAGCTTAATTCGAACTCAAGATCTGTAACGAGACGACTTATTGTTCTATTCTAAGAGCATTTTCAATGGTGAGCTTAGCCAGGTAAAAGCCCTCTTAGGCTTCCAAAACTGGCCCTAGTGGTTTGTTACTGCCCTGGCAACACATGGGGTCCACCAAGCCCGGGCAAGGTCCAAGACAAAATCAGCCTGACCACCTGCTCGCGGGCGCAGATGCTAGCTTGACGTCGTCGAAGAAAAAAATTGAAAAAATATCTGAAAAGATACCAAAGATTCTGAGTTTTTTTAATACAAATACCTATCAATTTTTTATTTATTAATCTCATACGTATAAATAAAATTAATCCAATGTGAATAGTAATTGCCCTTGAGTTCTCATGGCAATAGGTGGAAAATCAAAAAAAAATTTGCTAAGGCATATACTATTCATGTGAACAGTAACTGCACTTACTTGCCATTTGTCATGGCAAATAAGTGGAAGTACACTAAGTTATGAAACAACGATTTGACCTCTAAAGTGATCATATTGAGGTTGAATTTTTTGTTTTAAGAAACTTATAGAGAAAAATGCACCAAATTATTTGTTGGCTATTCAACATAAGCTTAAGAAAAAAACAATACACAAATTGTACTAGCCAATCGATCAAATAAGGATTTTGCTTTAACACTTTTGGAGTAAGTAGGGAAAAAATATCTAATCTACTTTTTCTGGAATAACTAAAAACTAATTTCATCTCGTTGTTGTGTAGAGAAAAGAACGATTATGTGTTGGGATGGAAAAAGACATTCTTTTTTAAGACCAACATTATTCTAGTTAGTAAAAAAATTAAAAAAATAAGAAAAGCGTGTCCCACAAACACCAAACTGAAGAGTGGGTATGTTTACAAAAAAACCCACCCCATATTCACTTCCTTTTCTGAGACACGAAAAGAAATATTTGAATAAGAAAGATGGAATTTTGACGCCAAAAAGCGCGTCACGCATGTCGGAGACGAGAGCACGTACCCACAGCTGCCTTAAATGCCGACAATTTATTTTTTCCTAAGTAATGCCGTGTCCTGACACATACTCACACGCACCCAATCACCATCCACCCCTCTCTCTCTCCTCTCCCACAGTACCCGACACTTCACGCGCCGCCACCACTTTTCTTGCTGCCGGGCGCGTGGGGCACTTAAGAAAAAAAAATTCCCTTGCCTTTTCCGTTCATTTCTCTTTTTCATTTTTTTGTTTTTTGTTTTTTGTTTTCAGACTCGTACTAGTAGCAGTGGCAGTCTGACACTCCCAAGCCCATCTCTCTCTACCTCTGAAATTTACAGCGCGGTGAAAAAACTGGGACAGAAGGTGAAAATGACCGGTTTAACCGGGAGTAGCCGGTGGGGGTTGAGAAAACGGGAAAGTATATGAAGGGGGTTTGAGGGCGGACAACGCTCCTTTTGCAGGGAGCTAAGCAAAGTGTTGAGGAGAGTGTGTGAGAGGAGAGATAACACTACAAATTTACACCTGACACATACACACAAACACTCTCTCTCTACTCTCTCTCTCTCTAAGCTCAGTCCTCTTTATCTTCTTCTTCTTCTTCTTCTTTCTTCTTTTTGGGTTTTTCTTTGTGGGTTGATTCTCTGATTCATTAATTCCTGGGGGGTTTTTTCATTTTTGGTTCCCCTTAATTAATTGATATGGAGTTCGAGGATCAAGAGGAGCACGACGAAGAGATGGAGATGGCGGCGAGTTACGACTCGCTCGGAAACTCAGCGGGTGGCGTCCGGGTCAAAATGTCGAGTTCTGGACCCGAGGGCGTGGCAGCAATAGCGGCGGCGGCGGCGGGTTCTCAGCAGCAGCAGCAGCAGCAACAACAGCAACAGCAGCAGAGGAAGGGCGCCTCGAGGTACAGAGAGTGCCTGAAGAACCACGCGGTCGGGATTGGAGGCCACGCGCTCGACGGCTGCGGCGAGTTCATGCCGGCCGGTGCCGAGGGCACGCTCGACGCGCTAAAATGCGCAGCCTGCAACTGCCACCGCAACTTCCACCGCAAGGAGGGCGACTCGGGCGGGCTCGCGCTCATGACCCCAGACCCGTACGGGCAGCTGGTGCCGCTCCACGGGCAGCACAACCACCCGCAGTTCTCGCCGTACTACCGGACGCCAGCAGGGTACCTCCAGTTGGCGCCGCACCACAGGCCTCTGGCCCTGCCGTCGACGTCGGGAGGGGGCGGGACCCACAGCAGGGGGGAGGAGCAGGAGGACGACGTGTCGAATCCTAGCGGAGGGGGCGGCGGCGGAGGGGATTTGGGAATGGGAGGGGGTTTACATGGGACGGCGTCTTCCGGGAAGAAGAGGTTCAGGACGAAGTTTACGGCGGAGCAGAAGGAGAGGATGTTGACTTTGGCGGAGACGCTGGGGTGGAGGATTCAGAAGCAGGACGAGCCGGCGATTCAGCAGTTCTGCAACGAGACTGGAGTGAAGCGTCACGTCCTCAAGGTTTGGATGCATAACAACAAGCACACTCTGGGTAAGAAACCCTAGCTAGCTGATCATGCTTGTTAAGCTAGAAACCAAACAAACCCAGAACAAGGAAGACAATGAACATGAAAAACAACCCAAAACCCACAAGTATATCATCATTCTTGGTCCTCTTCATCTCATCATTTCTCTCTTTCTCTCTCAGTCGACCGATCTTCTCGATCTTTTGTACTTATTAGTTTAATTAGGACAACACTTCGCTAGCTCTAGCAGTTGTAGTAGGATTTATCAGCTAGAGGTAATTTTCTTCTGGTCAAGGTGGCGAAACTGATCAGGAACAAAAATCATCATCATGTGCCTGCAGCTGACTTTGTTGAGAAATTCTACTGCTTTTCCGGGATTTTAATTAGTGTTTTAATTAGGGTTTCTTTTTATTTTTAATCTTTTTTCTTAAATTTATTGACTAGTGTAGTGATCATCATCCGTGTTATTTGAACACTTGATTTAGATGAGTGTGAAATCTCTCTCATTGTTGTGATCAATGTCCCATTTGATCATTTCATTAATTAGTGCATGTAAAATATATTAATCATATATCTTTGCTTAATCATCCTACTAATTTAATTAAATGGGTTGATCAATGTTGATGAGTTTGCAATGTTTAGCTGTTGGTTATGATCATCATAGAGTATAGACTATAGAGGGAGGACCATCTGTTCGTAGGCTTTGTGTGGTCTTAATAATAAGACTTGTGCGATCCATGCTGCATTTTCCGTTTTCTATATGTACCATCTCTTTTCTTTTTTTTTTCCTTTTTTTTTTTTACATGTGTTTTGTTTGTACGTTTCTGTGTCATTCATTTACTTCTCTTTCCTTCAATCCCATGCCTTTTTGTTTTCGTCCACGAATCTCAGACTCTGTTGATTTTATGTTGAGAAGCATTAATTGTATGAGATGCTGTTGTTCAATGATCAGTACTTTTTCTCTTTCCTTTTTTCACTGCTTAATTTAATTTTTTTTCTCTTTCTCTTTGTCTGGATCTTATGCTCTTCTGAAGGGCCTTCAAATGATGAACCCAACCCGAGTTGAAAAGGGATGATGATCTTTGGGACCTAGCTTTCATATTCTCTGGTCTGTTTCTTTCTGCTACCAAGTTTTTGTCTTTTACTTTTGCAGTCATGAGTGCAGAATATATATATATATATATATATAAAATATTAATTGATATCCTTGAATTTCTTTCTTTTTGAAAAATTTAGAGTATTTTATGAGGTTGGTTACTTTGATCCATGTAATCATATGATGGAGCTTGTCTGGTGTAGAGGGTAGAACCCAGATGTTTGATATCCCTGATATGATGGGGTCACCTTGGGAAGGAAAACAAAGAGCTCAAAGTTATTCAATTATTTGATTTTGTTGTTAAATAATTATTATTATTATTATACTATTCATTTTTCTACTGTTTTGTTTTCTCTTGGAAAAGAAGATATATTATCAGCTAGAGAAACAGTAGTTTTTGTTTTCATGGAAACTCAAGTCCAAAATGTGGGTTCAGTCCATGTTGGAGAGAAAGTCGATAGATCCAAAGCTTGGTCTCTATATATCTGCAGATATATATATATATATATATATATATTATATTTCGTTTTATTAATTTCTCAATCTTTTTCCAAATTTCAACGATCTGCTTCAAAGGGAACATGTGGGCACTCCCAGCAGCAAAAAAAAAACTCTCAATAAATGTACACAAGAGGGAGGGGGACACAGAGCTTTTGTCTGCAGCTCCCTCAACTGCAGATCTTTTAGGGTTGGTTGATAGCATTCTTTCCAAGAATCTTTCTCAATCTTCCTCTAATTCTCTACTATAAACACACACCCATCTAAGATTATTTAAGTTTAATTATTTCTTTAATTAGTGTTTAACTGTGGTAATTAATTAACAAATCTGACTGCCTCAGCCTGTAAAGTATAGTCATGGTTCAGCTTAATTTTTCAGGAGGACCAAATTCCATTTTCAGGGTTTGAAATTGTGAGGTGTGCTTGTTCTTGGGTCCTTTTACTTGTTCTACTTCTAGCATTTGATGTTTCAAGTTTACTAGCAAGAAAGATATAAATATACACATATATGTTAAACTTTTGTTGGAAGTTTTCTTCTTGTGAGAGTCCAAGCTTACCTAGATGAGATCCTTGAAGATGCTTTACTTGTTTTGGTGGAACCCCAACATCAGTTAAAGCTGCATTGTGGTCCATGGACTTATTGGGAAATCTGGTCAAAGTTCAAATTAGCAGATTCAGACAGTTGTAAATCATCCCACATAATCCATCCCCTTGTCAATATGCTTCATTTTTCATGGACTGTCTTTTCTTCTCCTTTGCACATTCAAAGTTCAGCCCAGTAGGGAACTTTTCGTCCAAAAGTCATCACATATTAACTGGAAATCTGCTGTGAAAGTAATGTGGTTAACTTTGCAATTAATTAAAGGATCTAGAGTTGTAATATGTCTTCAATGCATTAAGTTGTTGCAATGGTCTATTAAAATTTTTAGGGTTTTAACTGTAATGATCCATGAACTTAAATCCGAGATTCATTTTGGTTCTCCAACTCATTTTGAGTTGGTCTCCAACTCTCCCACGTGTTCCAATTTAGTCATTCCTTCAAATTTTGTGAATTTTTCCGACTATTTGAAAGGTAAAATCGTCAATTTAGATATCTAAAAATCGAAAAGAAAATGTTACGGAATGACTAAATTAGAATATGTGTGAGAGTTGGAGGACTAAAATGACTTAAAAAGGAGTTGAATGATTAAAATAAAATTCGGAAATAAGTTCAGGACGATTGCGGTTAAAATCCCTAAGTTATTTATGGCTATAGAGTCTTTTGGGATCAAACTCATCAAAAGATGCAAGGGCTTGCAGAGATAGAATTGAATTCCTGCAAATTGGATAAGAATTTCCATGTATTTATTGTACTCTGAGCATCTACATTAGAATTTGAGAATCCTAGCCTACTTTCTGATTCCCATGTTGTCATTTCTGCTATCTCGAAAAAGGGCCGAGGGTGTGCTCCTCATCAAACCCTTTTCTTGCCCAAACACAAAAACAAAAGGGTGACTTGATTCTAAATCTTTGAACATTTTGTGCTGGAATTTTACATCTGCCTACAATTTTAGTAGGCTTTCATATGGCTATAACAATGAGGAGTTTCTCGGGTTTCTCTTTGTAATTTTCTTTCTTTTTCGGCATTAAGAAGGAAAGGAAAAAAAAAAAAAAAAAAACTTTGTTGCTATGAGCAGTTTGTTTGTAAGATAGATAAATGATTTAACAAGCATCAATTCATAAGCATGGGGGAATGGGTTGCACTTTCGGCTAAGCATATCGATTTTCCTGATCTGACATTCATGCAGACAGACAAGAGTGTGATTAGATTAAAAATGATCAAACAATATTCGCCAACCTTGAAGGAAACTTGTTGTCTTATACAAGGAATTAGCTACTGCTTTGGACACTTCAATGAAATTCTAGCTAGCTTTATGCCTAAACCCTAGAACTTGGTGGTCATCATCATATCAATTCTGGTTCATGGTCAAAATTAGTAAAGCTGATAACTGACTTGCCCATAATGGTTGGATTAGTTTTGTTGACTGAATTGATCACTCTTGGCTCTCTGAACATATATTGCGACGACACCTGGCTGGCATATTACATGTTTCAATGTGTACATTACACATCTTGTGCGATTAGACATGGGAATAAACTTAAGAAGTTGAGTCGGTGAACCTAACAAATATACGTGCATAGAGTAGCATAACTTGCAACTTTATTTTGCAGCCATAGCTAGTTGATATAAAGTCATAGATGAGTCGAGGTGCAGAAATGAGACATTGTAAGAGAAGATGAAGAGGAGGGAGGGGGGCCTGATAAGATTCTTTTGGATGATCCAACTTTGGAAAGCAAAACCTTGAAGAGGATTGTAAGATTTGAAAGTGTGAAAGGAAGTTGGATTTGGCATTGGCACCTGATATATATATATATATATATATATATACATTAATTTAGATGATACCTTTTTGACAGTCAAACGATTAAGACCATTCAATGGTACACCAATTCTAAATCTGGGGGCCTCTGGTCTGGCTGACCAATTAAATTTGTTGTCCCTACTCAATCCAACCTCCAAAGAGTTTTGATGTTTTCAACTTTTGGTGTGATTCTACTAGTAATGTCTTGGGGAGATGCCAGGCCCACACCCTCATTGTCTTTGAAAACATATTTAATATAATGTCTACCCACACAATTAATAAGATACCAACTAGTATTTTGCAGGAAATTTTCTTTTTAATTAATATACAAACTAATAATTGGTTTAGTTGGGTGAGTTGAATTACATTTTAAGTTCCAACCTCAATATTTCATATCAAGAAAATTAAAAATACACATAATTAATAATTTAATTTGATAGTTTGACGCCAACGGGGTCTAGTCCAATGAAAAATGATATTGAATTGTAGACCAGTGGTCTCAGATTCGAATCTTTATTACACCCTTGTATGTGTGTGTTTAACAATATATAATATTTTCGAATAATATGACATTTACTTAGAGCCCGTTTGATAACCATTTCAATTTTCATTTTCATTTTCATTTTCATTTTTTGTGCTAGAGTATAGAAGAAAAAGAGGAAGAATGGAAGTGAGAATGAGAGTGGATATGAGATTGAAAGGGGAGGATGAGAATAAGGTTGGAGTTACAAAAGTACAAACAAAAACTTGAAAGTGAAAACAATTTCAATCTCATCCTCATTCCAATTCTCAATCTCATTTTCCTTTATACTCTAACACAAAAAATGAAATAGTTAGCAAACGGGCCTTTAATTTATAAAAAGGAATTAATAGGTAGAATTCTATGGCTAGATCCTTATATGAAACTTGGTTGATTAAGAGGTAGAATTCTATAGCTAGATCCTTATATGAAACCATATCTTTTAACTGTTGAATTAAATTAATTAGCCGTTGAATTAAATTCATTAATTAGATCCAACAGTCAAGAGATAGTTCTTCATACTATAGAATGACTCTGATTAATAGTGCCTGTCTTTGTGGACCATTTTAATGACAGATCCTTTAATAAATTCAACTTCACTCAACTCAACTCAAAATTATGGAGCTCATGTATTTATGTGAATGTTAGACAACCCACCAGGGCCACTGCTCACTCATGCACACAAAATATTGCTGGGCCACAGGCATAAAACCTGCACGAATTGATGCCTTGTTTCCCCTTCTGGGTGTGAAAGTAAGTAGGTCAAATAATATCAACTAGGTTGGTATGATGATCGGTAAATATTGGAAGATATCTTTATCCCCATTTATAAAACAAAAATGTATTTCAAAATATTAAAAATATTATGGGTTGAGAGATGAAGATATGGGATAATATTTAGAATAAGCTGGGTTGAGAGCTACAATTAGAGGGGAGGAAAAATATTAAGTCGGCTAAAACCTGATTAGTCCACAACTATATTCTGCATACAATGAATCTACGAATAAATACTCTTGACCATTAGAATTACGAACATTCATTTACTCTTCTCCCGTTGCTTCTCTATCTTCAATTAAAAACAAAAGCAAAGTAGTTTCCACTACAAATTTTATTTTTCCTCTTCTTTTTTGGAAATTGAGTTTACATAACATTCCACAACTTATTTATATGTCTCACATAAAAATCATAGGTCTCATTAGCACTTCCCAACAGCACTGATATTATTGTCATGTCAAAGAGACCTCAAGTCCAGACCCTTAACAAACCAAAACAATCTCTAACTTTCTATCCGAGTTGAGAGAAGCTGTTATCAGTACCCTATACGTATGCTTGCTTTGTCAAGCCCCTTAACAAGTTCATGTGGGCTGCCATGGTTTCTTTGTGAAGGCTACAGGGCCAACATTTGACCTCAGTGTTTTGGCCCAATCAAACTTCTTGGAATTTCTAGCCATCTTCACAAATGGTTGCATATAATTTTCTGATCTTGTACCGGACCAATTAGGACCACTACCCTTTTGATCAGGAGGTGCTGGTTTCTTGGTCTCTTTTATTTCAATCTTGGTTCCTCCTTCCATTTTGATGTTTATGTTCACCTCACAAAATGCTTTCTCCATCTTTCTTTCATCTCTAGCAGCAAGAGCAGCAGCAGAACTTGATCTTCTTTCGTTTTGGTGTTGATAAAGCCTGTGCAATCTCAGAGCAAGATGACATATCCCGTCTTTGATTTCTTCCTCCAAGTCTCTCTCTATATCCTTCTCGACCTCACTCCGAATCTTCAGCTCTTCTTCTGAGATAAAGGCCCCAGGCTTTTCATTTAACTATACCATAACACAACTACATTACTACGTGATGAAATTAAACAATGTACTCAAATTTAACTAGCATAAACGAATTCAATAACAAATAATAAGGGGGCTTAGTTCTTTATGTGTCACCAGCCAAGCACCGGTGCTGTTGATTAAATTCGTGGCCTCGTTCGACTGCAGCGTTGAAAAATCTGCAAAACCCACAGAAGGGTCACCGAAGTTGGATAAGATCCACAAGAAGAGCACATGAAAAAACATGGAAATCAAAAGAACCTAGTATCTCCGAATTGTTGCATTTTCCTTGCTGGTCCATACTTTGTACTTTGTGTCTTGTGCTATTTTACATGTCTTCTTGTGCTTGAAATCAACCCATTTTAAACCCTAGCGGAGCGATTAGGACTGCTGTGAATGGGACCTGTGGTTTAGATATTTGTGGTTGGAATGAAGACGACATAAGTTGGGTTGCCTTAGTGAGAAATGGCCGTTAGAGACGTTATTTTGGCGCCAAATATCTCAGCCCAAATTAAAAATTACTGAAGGTAATTTGGTTGTGTTGGGAAATAAGAAAAGAGAGATTGTTTCTCAAAATAAAAAACTGCTTTACTTGGAAGGAATCAAATATTTGGGTTGGTCTTGAAGCATAATCAACCTACACACATGACGGGCCTATGAATATATTGCGAAATACTAATTCACATTTTTTTTTCTTTCTCCATAATATCAGTGTTTAAGTTACTTATATTGATAGACAATGAATATTAAGTTACTTATATTGATAGACAATGAATCTAAACCATTAATTAAGTTGATTATTGTGTAATTATATTCTTAACAACTCATTAACAGTGCCGGCAGCTAGGCACTATTTGGGCAATGGTTTTGATGATGTGATGGCTTTGTATGTTTATGGCTTCTAATGAGCCGATATTTCTGTTTCAATTTCTTTGGGGCTCATTGTTTCTGGCCACTGTGCTATTATTTTGTATTTCAAAATCTGGCTAGAACCCTCCTTTTTCTGGGGTTCTCAACTTTCTGTAATTGCCCCATGTTTATGAAATGAACCTTCATCATCCCTCCCATACCTCTTCAAGAGGCATAAGTTGACCTTGAGATCCAAACGTAGTCAAGCAATTTTAGTGTGAGAAACTTGTAAAGAAAAACAAATGATGGAGTTAATTACCCATGCCAATCTTAGACGAGTAAGATTGGGAGCAAAACAACTTAGATTGGGGGGAGGGATATCGGTTAGCAAAATTAGAATTTTAACAATTGCATATGTGAAGGAGCATATTCAAGAAATTGTGTTTCTTTATGTCCTAACGCAATCCATCATATTTTCGAGATAAACTTACATATAATCATAATTTAAATGAAGTTATGTTTATATACTTACGGCTTTGATAGTGATGAAGAGGGTGATGGATCCAAGTAACAAATGTCTTTTAGAGGTTCATTCCAACCCTACCATTCATGGAGTCCATTTCATAAATCCTATTTTTGTAGGCTTACGTTTTCAAGCACACCAATCAATCTACGCAAATTATTTGTATGGTTGTTGTCAGCTCAAATTCATCTTATTTTTCTTTTTTAAGTTTGAACTCAAATTAATCTTATAAAAGTATTGTTGGTTCTAATTTTATTTTTTTTAAGTTTGAACTCAAATTAAGCGGTAATTTGGTTGTGTTGGGGAATAAGAAAAGAGCTTATTTCTCAAAATAAAAAACTGCTTTACTTGGAAGGAATCAAATGTTGGGTTGGTCTTGAAGCATAATCAACCCACACACATGACGGGCCCATGGATAGTTACCCTTCCCTTGGGCTGATGTAAGTTGAAGTGCCTATGAATGAATTTCCAAAGTACTATCTGTTTAAGATACTTATATTGACAGACTATGAATCTGAACTATTTGAATAAAAACAAAATAAATTTGAACCATTAATTAAATTGATTATTGTGTAATTATATTCTTAACAACTCATTAACATACACACAAAAATACTTACTTTTATCTGCATATTAATGCTATTAGAATCAACATATCCACAAGTATAAGTGCTATGGTCGCAAATTTTGGCACCTCTAGGGTTGATTTAGCAAGAGCTTCACCAAGGAGGAGACAATGATTTCGATCCTTTGGTATATACCATGGTGTTGTTGTGATTGGTTGTTGTTTTCTCCTTAGTGCACATGCGGACTCGGGTGTGAAGCAGAAGGTGACTCTTGAAAGAATGCTCTTTGTGCTAATGTGTTTCTGTTTCTGGGGGAATTTTATTCTTGCCGAAAGATTGATGGGTCTCTATGTGTAGCTATGCTGTCCTGTGTGGAGGATGTGAATCCCCTCCTTGTGGCCATATTGGTGCGGTCTCCGGTGCCTTTGCAGGGACGGTGGCTCTGTTTTGTATTTTATTTTGATTTTGTGTGGGGAAGATTTGTTATACGAGACTGTACTAGTTTTTAGTCTAATATTCCTTGTGCTTGTGGTACTTTATTTCTGCATTTGGCCTTTTTGGCTATTGTATTCTCTGTTTTGTTTCCTTCCCATTTTTGGGCTTTTAATGAACATTGATTGACCAAAAAAATATATTAGAACCGTGGACAAAAAGATAACTCGTATATAAGAGATAACTCATCCTTCCCATACCTCTTCAAGAGGCATAAGTTGAACATGAGATCCAAAGCAATTTTAGTGTGAGAAACTTGTAAAGAAAAACAAATGATGGAGTTAATTATCCATGCCAATCTTAGAAGAGTAAGGTAAGATTGGGGAGCAAAAGAACTTAAATTAGGGGAGCGATCGGTTAGCAAATTAGAATTTTAACAATTGCATATGTGGTGGCATGTATAGAATAAAAATCGAGCATATTCAAGAAATTATGCTTCCTTATGTCCTAATGCAATCCGTCATATTTCCGGGATAAATTTACATGTAATCATAATGTAAATGGAGTTATGTTTATATACTTATGGCTTGGATAAGTGACCAAGGGGGTGATGGATCCAATTAACAAATGTCTTTTAGAGGCTGATTCCAACCCTATCATTCATGGAGTCCACTCCATAAATCCTATTTTTGTTAGGCTTACGTTTACAAGCACGCAAACCCATCTACACAATTACATGAACCCATCTACGCAATTATTTGTATGATTGTTGTCAACTCAAATTCATCTTATTTTTCTTTTTTAGTAAGTTTGAACTCAAATTAATTTTAGAAAAGTATTGTTGGCCTCTAAACTATAGATGCCACAAAATGAGACAAATTAGCAGCACGTCAAATATCCCTTAATCGAATTAGCAACATTTCTTTGCCTTATTATTGAATCATTCAGCTTCACTATTTACAAAATTGATTTGGAGGTGTAAATCAAACATCATTTTCTCAAGATTTTCTTACCAACCAAACAGTTTTCGGCTGTGTCGATATGGTATTGGCACTGCCCGCTTTAAGTCAATTCAAACCAAATATGTTTTTTTAAAGAGAAATGGAGCAAAATGGAAATCAATACAGCTTGAGCAGCTGAGCTAAGCAGCTTTGGCATTATGTAAAAGACACCAAACAACCCCACATAGTTTGGTATTCACATGGTCAGATTGCCAACCAACGAACCCGAAGTGTGCTCTTTGGAATAGAAAATGAGAAAGTCATGTGCCACCTTTTCAGAAAACAGTGGACTTTCTTGGCTTGAATATTGTATTTTTTGGAAATTAGGGTTGAATATTGTAATTAATTAATAACCCACAAGTTATGAATATGTCAGCTTTTTCAACTCGGGCATGTGCAATGCCAAAGTACAAATTATTTTTACTGCTTAATATAATTTTTTTTTACTAATAATTGAACCTTTTTTTATTTTTTATTTTTTACCTATTGGGTTTTAATTGGATTGACTCTGATTTGGTGTGCTTCCAAATGGTCATAGGCATATTTAAGCCTCATTATACATGTGTGTGTAAGTTTCTCTCATTCCCTTCTTAACTATGGCTAAAATTAAAGCAGTAGTTAATTTGGTTTTTAAATTTTCATGTATAATGCAAATGAATACAGTTAGTTTGGGGTAAAAAATCCGGCCTGACATTTGTAACTTTCTTATGACCATTCAAATGGTTGCCTTAAAGCATATCCAATCGATATGTCAAATTGCTACATGAATATAGAATGACAAAAATTGTAAGTTAAAGTTACTCTAACTGAGTAGTCAAATCATACATGGATTTGAATGTTGGAAGAAATATGTAAAAAAATAACATATCAAAAAGCTTAATGTCAAATATTTTTTTAGTCAAAGACCCTACTATCATTTACTCTCTTTTAAAACTTTATACAACATATGGGTCTCATTTGTTTTTTAAAATATAATAAATTAATGTGATATTTGGCATTTCGGGTGGAATTAAATTTTTTCCAAAATGTCGAATTGCCACATAAGCCATTAAATTTAAATTTAACATTTTGTATTCGATATCTCCCTTGAAGATGCTTTTAGAGTTCGAATATCGCATATTAGTATGCATTATCAGTGGTATGATAAGTGCACACTATCCCATTTTTTACTAGCTTCTACTTCAATAATGTGTTTTGACATGAGATGAGTTTTAAAATCTACCTCTATTATACCCACTAATTTTTGGTCTAATGTTACTTCTCTTTTAAAATAAAAAATCAACCTCTAACACCGCGTAATAAGTGAAAACAGTTAAACAATAGCTAGACTTAAAACATGCAAATATGGACCCCACTAAAAATATGGGAGAAATTTCCAATTTTTATTAAGTAATAATAGGAATAACAACCTAATCACAAAGCTAAAATTGCTTATAATACCACATCAAATCAAACCCAGGATATTTTATTTTATTCCAAAAGCAAAAAAACAAAACAAAAAGCCGGCATTTTGCAAACGTTGAAAAGGGCAAGGCGGACGGTAGGTAGGCAAAGAGAGAGCCAAAAAAAGAAGGCTTTCTCTTCGTTTCTCCATAACCAAGGCCCTACATTTGACAGCTTGGACCAAAGCTTTTCCTACTTCTCCCAACCTTTTCCCAAGTCAGCTCGTACGGCATCCCTCCCTTCCCCGTTACTTTATACTCTCTCTCTCTCTCTCTCTCTCTCTCTCTTTGCGTCTCTCTGCAACTCTTCCAAACACTTGCATTGATCGAAACGAAGCTCTCTGCGCCTCGAAATCTCTGTTTCATGGGCACTCTCTCGCATGCTGCGATTGCCCCCAGACTCGCCGCCCTCCACCACCACCGCGCTTCCCATGGACTTTCGCATCCGAGTTCGCCGTCTCTGAGGCTGCCTGCTTCCAATGGAGTTGCCAAGAAGAGCCGCGTCCCCTTCGCTCAGAGCAAGAGCCACAACCAGGACATCGATTTCAGCGATCCTGACTGGAAATCCAAGTTCCAGAGGGATTTCGAGAGGCGCTTCAACATCCCTCACATCACTGACGTATTCCCCGAATCTGTTCCCATTCCTTCCACCTTCTGCCTCAGGATGAGGTCACTTCTCTCTCTCTCTCACTCTGTTGCTTTCTTTGTTCTTTAGTTTTGAATTTTTAGTTCTGAGTGCCTGAAATTGCTTGAATTTATGTTGCAGGACTCCGGTGATAGAAGACTTTGCAGGGGGCTACCCATCGGATGAAGAGTGGCATGGTTACATAAACAACAACGACCGCGTACTTCTCAAGGTATGTATAAGTATTACTCTACTATTATTCTTGTATGAATCTCTGTTTCTACAAAATTTCGTAATCTGAACTTCTTGAACCACTATTTAGTGTACCAGTCTTTGTGATAGTCCGTTTCAGTCAATGATTGATTGATGTGTTTACTAGTCTTGAGAAATGATGAGAAACTTTTTTTTTTTTTTGTTGCCTTCGTTTCATTATGAGAGTACCCTTTTTTATTTTTGTTGCTTAGGTTGAACCCATTGAATTGTAATAATATGATGGTTTTTTTTGTTCTTTTCTGTTTTGTGGTTCCCATGTGAGCAATGCTAAAGACTATTGCTTTGTTGTTTTTTGTTCAATATTTTCAGACTATATACTATTCGTCACCTACATCTGCTGGTGCTGAATGCATTGATCCTAACTGTACGTGGGTGGAGCAATGGTAATTATTTCTCTCTACTCTCTTATAGTTGCTTGTGGATTTCCTAGGTGAGCTATTCAGTGGCAATAAGTTGATGGTTTCCAGTAAGGTTATGTTTTTGTTCCTTGGAGGTTTGCCAATCAGACATAGAAACAGATCTGTTTCTGTGAGTACGAGTGGGTGGTTTGGGGACTGCGTATGGGTTCTCTGCAAGGCCATTTTGACAGGGATTGGTGGTCCTTCCACAGGGTGAAATCTCAAGGGCATGCTTGATGTGGGTTAAATATTTTTTCTTCTCAAACTTTGTTTTGTTTTTGTTTTTGTTTCTGTTGTGGGGGGCGGGGGGTTGAGAGGTAATGGAGATATTTACTAGGATCAAGCTGTCAGTAGAGTGATGCTGGAGGGTTGAGAGATAATGGATATATTTACTAGGATCGAGCTGTCAGTAGAGAGAGATTGTGGAAGACTTGTAGAGTGGAGTGGGACTGTGGGAGTGAGAGAGAAGATGATGACTACCGATTAAAATGAATCGTTTGAACTTCAAAGTTTAGACACATGAACTACTTCAAGGAGTGGTCCACTGGAATGGCTGTTATCTCGCTCATGTTGCCATGTGTCTTTAGAGGATTTTGAAGCATTTGACGTTATTTTCTTCAACAACGCCTCAATTGACGAGTTAACTGAATGTAGTACTCTTTTTTTTTGACTTTCTTTTAGTGTTATTAGCTGATAGTCGTATCAATTTGCTATATATAATATTCAGCAGGGAGCACACATGTTTCTAGGCTTTTCAAAATTTTCTACATTGGGCTATGATAGGTCTTGAAAGAATTGCAAATTGAATGTAATCATATCATATTAACTCCTTATGGATCTCTTCTTACGACATATTGTATTAACTCCTTATGCAATACTGGCTTTTCATTTGGATGACTGCGATTTCTGATGAATATGGTGTTGAAAATTTCCAGGGTTCATCGTGCTGGGCCTCGAGAAAAAATATATTTTAAACCAGAAGAAGTGAAAGCAGCAATTGTAACATGCGGAGGTCTATGCCCTGGTCTTAATGACGTCATCAGACAGGTCAGTTTCATCAAACAGTAATTGTACATGTATTTTTCTTGTGGTTTTTATCAGCACTGGCCCTGAAGTACCATTTGATGAAATTGGTATATTTAATAATTCATATGATGCATTATAAATTGTAGTTCTTAAATTGCTGATAAAACATGTTTTCCGTTCCCACATTGAAATCAAACACGTGATATGGATGGCCCGGAAGTACTCCTTAACCAAACACATGAGCTTAGCATCTTCCCTAATTGTTTTCCTTATAAGCTCCTTAAGTATTCATACTTAAGACGTATTGTATTTAACATACTTGAATCATATATGTTCTACAGATTGTCATTACACTTGAAATATATGGAGTAAAAAAGATTGTGGGGATTCCTTATGGTTACCGCGGATTTTCTGACAAAGAATTAGCTGAAATGCCAGTAAGTTGTTGTTTTTTTCCTTGCAAGTAGACATCTAGTAGGAACCATTCATACAACATATTCTCTTGCAATCTTCTCAAAAAAAAAAAAATCTTCTCAAAAAATATTATCTTGCACCATTGCTATGCTTCTACGACAAATATATGTTTCCTCGTTTACAACAAGAATACATTTATGTTGTAGACTAATATGTTGAAACCGGATTTGATTAGCTATCAAGGAAAGTGGTTCAAAATGTTCATCTTTCTGGAGGAAGCTTGTTAGGAGTTTCACGTGGAGGTCCCAGTGTTAGTGAAATGGTGGACAGTTTGGAGGTGATTATCTGAAAAGCTTCTTTTGAGAAAATTGGTAATAGTGAACCATCATGATTCCTAGAAGGTTTTATGATATATGTATTTGCTTGTTGATATCAGGAAAGAGGAATCAATATGCTTTTTGTTTTGGGTGGAAATGGCACACATGCTGGAGCTGACGCAATACACAATGAGGTTGGTAAGCTTGAGGATCTGTATTGACCTGGTGCACCATGTCATATGTGGGATCTGGTATTTATTAATTTAATAATAATAATTTTCTAACATTGCACTCATAGGACCTGCATAAGATATTAGTTTGGGATAGTCTATCTGATCAATTACTTTGTTATTAAAACGTCTTAGCCAATGCTGGTAGAGGTTGGGAAAGATGTACCTGGAATATTAACATAAATTCTGTGGAGGGATTTTATTGGGTCCCAACTTGCTACAATCTTATAGTCTTTGTAAGTTTGAATGCTTGATTCTTTCGTTTGCCTTAATCTTCTTAAGTTCTAATTTATTTGTTGTGTTTTCCTATTTTTCTTATAGTGCCGTAAAAGACGGTTAAGAGTGGCTGTAGTTGGTGTGCCAAAAACCATAGACAACGATATTTTGCTAATGGACAAAACTTTTGGTTTTGATACGGCTGTTGAAGAAGCACAACGGGCAATAAGTTCAGCATATATTGAGGTAGAAATAAGTTATGATACTTATTGTTTCTTATGTTACTTATTCAATATCATTTTTACTGCTCATGCATGGATTTATGTTCATGTAAGGCTTCTGCTCAATTTTTTCCTGGCAGTGATGTCTACATGTTAAGCTGATCTTTCTTCTGAATCTTGTAATAGGCACATAGTGCTTACCATGGCGTTGGCATTGTGAAACTGATGGGTCGTAGCAGTGGATTCATAGCAATGCACGCATCCCTGTCTAGTGGACAAATTGACATATGTTTGATACCTGAGGTACTTAGACTGCACTGATGCTATTTATATATGCTATTTACATATTTTTCCAAACATACACTGATGCTAGTCATATATGTGCATCCAAGGTACCTTTTCAAATGCACGGTCCTCATGGTATTTTGCACCATCTGAAATACCTAATTCAAACAAAGGGATCAGCTGTGGTCTGTGTAGCAGAGGGAGCAGGGCAGGTGAGTCAGAGTCATAACTTCAAGTCTTGTTTTGGCTTGTAGGTGAATGAATATTTAACTGATAAGGATAATGATAATTTCTTCCCTTTGGATTCCATCTCTAAATCATGCAAGCTAATTTTTCTATTATTTTTATGGTTGATGCTTTTCTTATCTACCAAGTGAAATTGCTGAGTGCTGTAGGCTTATTTTTATGCAGAATTTACTACAGAAAACCAATGCTACTGATGCATCTGGAAATGTTGTATTTGGGGATATTGGCGTACATATTCAGCAAGAGGTTGGTGATTTTGTTTTAAGGCTATGATGATTTCCGTTGCATATGAGAACTTCCAACTCAATTTTAGACTTGTACCATGCTGTCAGGCTTTTTCTTTTTCTCAGTAAGTGCTTGACAGATTTATCGTGTGCGCAATGATTGAGTAAAGGTTTTATGCATTAAATAATTGAGAAGATTCCGTCATCGTTTGACGAGACAATAGTCAATGTGCCGTTTTGCAGGAAATTTGGATAGGGTTTTATACTATTTAGACCTAAATTTTCTTAAGACTCTCATCAAACAATGACGAAACTCTGCTTGTCGACTTGCCTTAATATTACAAACCATGTTCCACCACTATATTAGACAGGGTGCTCAAATTCTCTTTCCTATTTTACTTTGTTTACTCCATCTTTCCCTATGTCTGGGAAAGGGAGCCATTTGTTCGATTCAAGTCTCATACCGTAGTCCTGTATCACTAGGGTTCTTTCAGCCATGTTGACAGCCCTGCCCATGTTCAATGGGGTTGAAGATGCAAATTGCTCTTTTGGATTTATTTGTACAATCCTTCAAGCCGTGCATATATTTGTTGGAGTTGACATGTTTTGGGCTTGACAATAAACATAGGCAGTGGTGAGGTGCGAAATACATTCAGATACTGTTAACAAAGTTCTGCAATAGAGATGCATGATGTTAATATGGAAGCTCATGAGCATTATCAGTTTATATGCTTAAATCTCTTACTCTCACAAGTCTCAACTTGCTTGGTCACCAACACACAACATGTTTATCTTACTCATGGTGGTGATCTTGAGTCACATTAGGACTTTTAATATGCTTGTGTACCAGCCAATGAATCTTGTCTTCTTGAGTCTTGATCCTACTTTTGTTAGTCATAAAAATGAGCAGTTTTTGTTTCTCTTCATATGAATTATCTGACATTCTGATAATTCAATTCCTCTGATTTAATTGTTCGGTTCATAATTTGGTTGAAACATTTGTGGTGTCTATAACCATCTACAATCATCTGCCAGACAAAAAAATATTTTAAAGAAGCTGGTGTTCCTGTTGATGTGAAGTATATAGACCCCACATACATGATCCGTGCATGTCGTGCAAATGCATCAGATGGAATTCTTTGTGCTGTGCTAGGACAAAATGCTGTGAGTCTCTCGCTTTCTCTCCAACACCCACACTTACACACACACACACAAACAAATGAGTACAAGAACTTTTTTTTTTGGTATCTTCTCTGAACTACATTCAATACGCATGCATGGCTACAACAGGTTCATGGTGCATTCGCTGGGTATAGTGGAATCACAGTCGGCACATGCAACACTCATTATGTATACCTTCCAATTCCCGAGGTCATTTCTCATCCCAGGCTGATAGATCCTAACAGCCGAATGTGGCATCGTTGCTTGACTTCCACAGGCCAGCCAGACTTTGTCTAATTATGTAGGCCTTATTAGCCTCATTTTTGAGAAGTATAAGTTTCGAAGAGTAAGTTACAGGGAAGAAAAAATAACCAGCGTCGGAAGGAATCTGGTTTGCTCGGGCCTGCTGCAGAAGAAATAATACAAAAGGATGAAGACATCCCTCCACTAAATTTGTTTAGTGTATAGCATAACTGCTTCAGATCCTCTTAATTATTTTGAAAGTTAAACTGAGCCAAGCAATTGGTGCTTTGGTTTATAATATTTCTGTACATCATTTGTTGTATCCTAGAAATTTGAATGTGGTTACTGATAAGATGAACCAGAGCAACCACACTGGGTTCGTATATATAAATAATCTAGTTTCAATACTTGGGATGCCTATATTTACAAGTCTTCAAGTAGAGTTTTAGTAGCTACTTTCTCTAATCTTGTCTATTTCTAATAGTTTTCTGCTCATTCAACATCATGTTAATCTCTCTTCTTGGTTCACAGTACTAAGACTGGTGTTGATGGGATTTGCAAACAAAGATTCATTGAATATTATAAGTTAATTCTATGCTTCTGATATGGTCAAGAGAAAAATGTGCCTCAGCTGCTTTAGAAATGTGCAATTCAAACATTAGCTTATAGCTTGGTCCTACTTGGCTAATGATACCAAATCAATGTGCAATGACTTGTTTCAATCTGAGGATGAGATGAGCGCCATTCCTCTCTCTGCCTTTGCATAAAAGTTTTGCTCAAATGAGGCATAAACAAAGTTTGAACAGTTGATTTTGCAGAAATAGAAATAATTCTAGATTAAAAAACAAACATAAAAATTTGATATGACATTCATGGTGCAGAGTGCAAATTTTCTTTTTGTAAATTATTTAAATTTATGAAAAATTGCCAATAAGGTTTAGCTGAGTAGAAAAAGGCTTTGATTTGTAGACCAAGTGATCTCAGGTTTGAAATTTCTATGACACCTTGATAATGTGTGTGTGTATGTGAGAAATCCTCATCCCTTTGTAGTTTAGACTATTGCTTGTATTAAAAAAAAATTATGAAAAACTACTTGTGCAAGAATCATAGCCCCAAACAACATGCACCCTGTAGCAGAAAACAGAAAACAAACCGAGGCACAATGGAAAATGAGAAACGTTTTTCTCTCTTGTACATCATCTTTTAAGCCCTCATGGGTGAAACTGTAACTTCAAGTAAGGGGGTTACTTTTACTTTGACATTAATTAATATTATTACCGTCCAGAGAAGGTATGGACAAGTAAAAGGGCTGTGATTCTTCTGAGCCTCTGACCAAACCTCACCTCCTCCCACTTCTTACAGTTTCCTTCACGCACTCTCACAAAAGTGTTTGCTCCTCTGCTTCCCCTCCCCCTACTACATTAATTAAATTATATATATTCTTTCTTGGTATTGGTAACACCAATTTCTCGTCCAGTCAACTTTCATTTTCTCGGTCAAACGAAACTCAATTTCCCACTGCCAAACTTCTACAACTCCAGAGCATGTTCAGTGGTGTGGCCAACTGTCAGTGCCAGGCTTGCTAGAATTGCCTCTTCTTCAATAATAATGTGTGTCATTTCTTGCCCATGTTTTCGGTGTTGTTTCTGATTATTGTGCTTGTGGAAAAAACGACTTTTAGCTCAACGTCAGATTATTCAAGGTTTACATAATTACATTACAAAGAGTTAAAATAGAAGGATGAACCGATGTAGGGTTTTAAAACAAGTGCAACGTGAACACAGAAAAACATACATAGATCGAATATGAACTTGTAGCGCTTTTGGAAAAGAAGTCCCCGCAAATACGCAACATAGCAACTGAATTTGTTCACTATACTTCTCAAAAATAACCCTTTAAAGATAACTTAAATATGAATACACTGTTGAATAACTCTATAACGAGTAAGTGCATAAATTATTAAATTAATATTTTTTTTATATTAGCAATATTGGAGAACGAGAAATTTGAATACAAGACACAAGTCCCTTCCCACCAGTGTTAAATTATGATATATTCGGTATTTGAGGGAAACATCCAAAATAAAGAGAACATTACAGCATTCGAGATTGTCGCATAGATGACACAAGAGAAGATATACAAAATGAGATGTGCAATGATATATGAGAGAGGAAATGGAGGACTTGAATTTCTGTTTTATCAGTCAACAAGTTCCCCTGCAGAGCTGAACCTCTACCAACCCGAAACCCAGTTTTGCAGTGTCACTGACCTCTGGCCCCGCAACCACACATGCACACATCAGACACTTGAGAGAGAGAGAGAGAGAGAGAGAGAGAGAGAGAGAGAAAGAATTGTAAGTAAGTATGGTATTCAAACTGACGTGGCCAAATAATTTGACAAATGGGATGGGACTGGATTTGTTTAATAATTTCAAGAAATGTGGGTTTGTTGCTGCTTCTTCTTCTGCTGCTGGTTCGTCTCATATGCCATGCATATGTGGTATTGGGATCCTTGATACCTTGATGTATAGTGCACTGTCGCTCTGTCATTACAAATGCTTTAATTTTAATATACTTTTTTTTTTGTGTCGTTTTTGGTAAATAACTTTATAACAACACTATTTGACCATGCTTAGCTGTTGCCATTGCTAATTAAACCAGTCAATGTAACTCATTATAATTTATAATCCTTCTTCTTTATTTATATAAGTGACTGCTGCCTGGTTGTAAGATGCTTTCATGCTTCGAAAAGAAAAAACTATGAAACAAAATTGTAAGTAATATAAATAATATTATTTTAAAATGTTGCATTCATTAGATGGTAATTAAACTTATTACGTTTGTTTTCTTTAGATAGTTATATGGGTTTGCTAACCTCCTGATAAAAATTGTAAATGGTTGGATCAATCACCTTCTAACACACCCACCATCTCAAATCATCTGCATAACTAATTAATTAGAGAATGAGTTTGTTTATGATGTAATCGCCTGAATTTGTCGGGTAAGAAACCTTACTTTTTGTTTTTCAATGAGTCTAGCCACAATTATTTAGATATCAAACTCATCACAAATGTATATCATCTTCGTTATTTACATGGGTCAACATTCTTCTAAGTTCTAACTAAGTGGAGACAAATACACTAGATCAAAGATTAGTCGGTGTTAACAGCATATACTTAACTAAACCTTCAAAGTTTAATTTAAAATAATCAAACAAAGGAGGTTTCCGTGTAATCAAATTTTCCTTAGTTCTACCCTTTTTTTACTCTTTGCTCAACACTATTATTCGCATTTCAAAAATCAATTAATACAGCATCCCATATTTTCCACACAAAAAAAGTTAAAAAGATTTCCAAATCTAAAGAAGACCCATTAGTGATAATCCAATGAATAATATCAGTATTTAAGTTGGATGAAATTTAATAAAATTTCGTAAATGATTCCAAAGATTCAACACACAAGGACAATCTCAAAATAGATGAGGCACGAATTTCGATTATGTATCACAAAGAACACACAAAGAGGGAATCAAAGAAAAATTACATAACATTCCCCTAGTATTAAGTCTATGTTGTGACAATAGCGAAGTAAAGATTTTATTTTTATGCGGTAATTTTAATTTCCAAATTCTAATTTTATCCAAATTAGTTTGAACAAAATGTTGTATTTGAGTAGATGTTTTAACTGGAAAAAAAAAGGTTTACCATTTGGGCAAAGGCCACATATAAGGATCCTTGATATGGATCCTAATTCATCGCATTTAGCATCAATACATTTATATGCATTTAAACTAAAACTCAGAATAATTGTATTAGACTAAAACTCACCCTATCCTTGCGAAGGGCTTGTTTGTAGTTTAAGTGGTTAAGATCACTTATCCGTGCACTCGAGGTCGTAGATTCAATTCCCCCTATGCCAATATTGTTTGTATAAAAATAAATAAAATAAAATATAAAATAAAAAACTCACCCAATCCTTTTAGTCTGATACCAAGGTGGAAATTGTGAGTTTCATTCTAATATAACAATGCTGACGTGAAGTCATCAAAATCTATTGGCTTAATTTTAAGGGTCAAGATCTTTCTAAATGTGTATAAATACATTGATGCTAAATGAGTGTTGCTATTTTCTTCTCCTATTCTATTTTCCTATCCACTTTATCTTCAAAATTTTAAAGACAAATGTACCCCTTTGTAAAATGATTTCTAAAGACTTAGGGGAAAAACCTCAACTCACGTAACCCACCTACTCTACCGTTTGACAAAAAGAAAAAAAAAATGAAGAAAGCATACGGTTCCTCAGTTGCTAAAGCATTTATCCAGTTCGTCAAACACAACTTGAGCCTATCCAATTCATATCTCAACTACTAATGATTAGCATAGAGAATTTGCTTGAATTAATAAGTAAAGGGTATTTAGGGATAATGTTGGGTGGAAAGATAGAATTGTGTTTTTTTAAATTTACATGGTGGATGGAGAAATAGGACATGAGTAAAAATAACAGCACTCATGCTAAATATTGAGACTTATAATCCCCTCATGTATCATTAAGAGGAGTATTAATAGCCTTTATAGACTGCACCACATCACTAGGTAAAATCGACTAAGTTTTCCTATGTTCCAATTACCAAAAGAAAAATATCTGTTACTGTTTCATTAAAATTTTCATTAATATGATCACTAAGTGAAAGTATGGGAAAAGGAAAAACCCAATTAAAAGTCCACATTTTAATTCGGGATACCTTTTTAGGCAATAGAATTCCCCGATTATAGCTGGACTTTAGAAAAAGAATACTTATTAAAATATTTACTAGAAACCGCTTGCACCTACCAATTATCTTTTTGAGTTGAAATTTATTAACTTAATTTAGCTAAAGTATATGCATTAAAAAATTGAAGTTCCTAATTCCTAAAAAGAGCATTACTATTACTATATAAGGACAAATAAGAGGCAAAAAGACAAAATGGTCAAGCACTTCCAAATAAGAACAAGTCGGTCCAGTTATTCTTCAATAGTGACATTGACCATATCATTCTTCAACAATGACATGATTAATATTTTGATTTTTTCTTCAATGACTTGATGGGTCATTTGAACGAATAATTTAATTTATGAATTAAAAAGTAAATCAGATACAAATCTGAGGACCATGAGTGGACTTTTAAATCATTTTCTCAAGATAAAATAGTATTAAACCTATGCTTAAACCGTGAAACTGTCCAATAGTACTTTGATTTCACCCTTCAGTTTAGTTCAAATCGAATCAAATCACATCGCTTAATAGTCAATTAATTTGGCCAAAAGTTTATGGGTGCAAACTATAATGGGTTTATTTCCAAGACTGCTTATTTTTGGAACTATCTTTCAATAATGACTAGAAATACTTGCATGATGGTACAGAGATTGACTGGTCACCACTCAAAACAAATAATGGTGGGCCCCCTATTTAGGGCCAATGGGGCATATCCCAGCCATTGTCAATCCCAATAGCAACTCCTCCCTCTTCAACACTTAGCAGCATCTTATTGTCCAGAAATGGACCACAAATTTACTAATTCATTCATCCAATTAAAAAATAAAACATTGGATCTCCTGCTGGATTTTATTTTTTTGCTTTATATTGTCACTGAAAGGAAAATGTTAAAAATAAAAACTTGAACATATTTTTCAGCTATATATAGTTCCAGATCCCTTTCTCATTGAACTGGTAGCTACAACAAAAAACTGTATCTTCCCCAAACACCACTGGATCATATCTTTCAAAATGCTGTGCACCCCTGGATCATCACCACTTTTAAAATCTGTGGCTGTTGAGTAGTCTGATTATAAACAGCTGGTGACTTTACTTTCATTCTAGAAGCATGAGACCCCTGGATATTTTTTTCCCAAATTACTTTATTCATCTCTCTCTCTCTCTCTCTCTCACCTCTGTGTTACTATAAGGAACCTCCAAAACCACACCAAAACTCCCATTCAACCAAACTGATTGGATAGACTGTGAAGGAGAAAAATTCACATCTCATGACTGGGAGTCCATTTTAGACGGATTGTCTGGTTTCCTCCTCTTAATGTCTGGACTTTTATGTGAAGAATTTGCACACGACCCAACTGTAAATTCATCACTTTTATAGCTCAAGCATGCAGCATCCAACACCCCAACCGGACTTTGGGGTACGGATGAAGCAGAGGCGCTTCCCCTATTAGCAGAACCACTGATCAATGACAAATCTTTCATCAGTTCAAGACACTTCAACACTCTTACCTGCAAATCCCACAAACAGATGAGCTTCAAGAAATCATTAAATTGATAAAAAGATCATATTAAATCCAGGATACTTTGTTATTAGCTAAAGCAAATTTGTCCTATCATGGTTTGCATCTCTGAAACAACCTTTTTACCTTGTCTACATGCATGAAACAAGAAATGGCCTTATCAATGTCTACTGCTTGTGTTTCTCCTGAAATACAAATTGCCACTGCTGCAGCAATTTCAGAAGGCCTGAATTCCAAGAAGTCAATACCTGCATTTATTCCCATCCAGCAGTTCATTGAACCCATTTATCCTCAAGAACATCAAACTACAAAAATAACTCATTCACAGTCAGGAAAAAAAAAAAAAAAAAAAAACCTCTTATTGTGCTCAATATGAGTTGTTCTGATCTACAGATAGATGATGTTGACGGATGTTGATCATCACTTATCTTGCTGAGGAAGTAGTCAATGAAAGAGTAGGGAGTACAAGCTTGCATTCTCCACTTTAGAGTGCTCATCACAAGAAGCTCCATTCTTAGTATAGTTTTAGCTTCAAACACAAACTTGGGATCTCCAACCTGTGCACAATCCACACATAAGAACAACAACATTGTAAGTAAATCAGAGATCAACAGCGGCTTCCAAAATATCAAATTTGCAAGTCAACCATTGTAAATCAATGCACATGATTTCAATACCTGTAAATCCACAGACTGGGGTACAGTAGTCTCCTCCACCTTGGCTGCTATTGATAAACAAGCCACAGCTAGCAATTGCACGGCCCAGGCTTTACCTCTCTGTATGTACAAGAACAGTGAAGTGAAAAATCAAGGACAGAAACACCATAAATGAAAACACATTGTTTGAAATTGAACCGATAACAAAAGAAGCAAACTTTGGATCCAATTTCTGAACTTACAGGCAATTCATAAAGAGAAAGGAAGCGATCCAAGTAGTTCATAGATAGACAAACACTCAATGGTCCAAAACTGTAATGGGCACGAGCCTGTTGATCACAATAGAAAAAAAGTCAACCTAATTCAGTAATCAAGCAAAAGGGACATCATCAATCAGAAATAAGGGAAACATAAGTGAGGAAGTAAATGGGCAAACATACAGGGAAAACCAATATCCAATTTTAGAACACAAACGAGATGCCACAGAGAACTAGATTAGGAATAATCGCTCATGATCATTGATCCCCAACAACTTAGATACATTCAGAACATATCGACAACAATCAAACAAGTCACATTGTAAACAAATGTTTTATGATGCTGTTGAAGAACAAAACCCAATTGCAGAAACCTGAATGACAATCGCAAAAACCAGTAAAAAGTCCAAATCATCATAAGAAAAGCAATAACCACTGGAACAAAAAAAGGTAAAACTCAAAGAAAAGTAACAAGACCAACCTTCGAAATCCAATCAAGGGCCTCTCTTCTACTGCCTAAGTCCAAGTCCCCATTGCGCAGTCTCTTGAGGTAATCGTCTCTGGGAAAATGCTCACTCTCCCTCTTAACCATTGAACTAACCCCTTCTTCACTCTGTAACGGAAAATCTATCATAGATTTGGATCTATTATGATTAAAACTGGGGTCTTGATTGTGGGTATTATTGATTATATGGGGCATTGAAGGGAAAAGCCCCAAGTCATCTATGGTATTAGAATTAAGATCATCAAAGCAGGTATCTGAGTTTTCTGCACAAAGAAGGTTTGAGTTGGCACAGTCAAAGCTGTCTGCCATTGGAGCACCTCAATATGCCTTGGAAAACCCAAGAAAATCTCATCAAATTAGAGTCTGGGTTTTATCAAAGATGGCATTTTCATTGTAAAACAGGACCCAAGAAGAAGAAGAGGGAGTCTATAAAGAAAGTGTGAATATGGTATAGATAAAAACAAAGAGATAGAGAGAGAGAGAGAGAGAGAGAGAGAGAGAGAGAGAGAGAGAGAGAGGTGTTTGGGGAGAGACTAATGCAAAGAGAGGAGCTTTATGTAGGAACTGAGCATGTGGGTTTAGGGTAAACGTGAGATTGGGGGAGAGAAGGTTGTGGATTCGTAGAGATACAGAACCAAAAATTAAAAACCAAGCCCACAAAAGAAAACCAAACAATTTGTTTTTTTTATAATTTATTTTTGGAATATAACGAAATTACAAAATACAAACCAAACTTTATTCAATTGATGAGGGATAAAGATTAGGCTTTTAGGATTTATTTCGTAGGTGTCTTGGCTTCTGATAATGCATACCTGTCTTTTGTCAAATATCATGAACTCAAGGCCTTTTAAGGTATTAAAAAAATAAAGATAATAATAGTCATTTCTTTGTATAAGATGCTATTCTAATTACTAATATCTTTTGACAAGTAATTCAATGGTATAAAGGTTAATGTACGTGAAATATTGCATTCCTCACAATCTTTAGTCATTCGTGACAATCTTTAGTCAGTACAACTCGTGAAAAATCTATATATCTATGTGCGAGTGCAGAAATTTAATAATTTACATAAGAGTCGATTTCAAAAATTTAAAGTTGGATAACAGTGTGACGGAAGGTGTGAAAATATTAAATGAAGTGCATGAATATGCCTCAATAGGCAAGCAATTAGAAGGTCGGAGCCTAATGGAATCGGCGTCGAAGACTTGTTAATGAAAAAGTAACCTCTATTTGCTTCTTTTATTTAGAAAATAGTGGGAGCGAGATTTGAACTCTTATCATAAGTGTTTAAAATAAAGTGTTACTACTGAAACTAGAAGCCGCAATGTGGCTTTTAAGTATTAAAGAGCAGTAATCCTCTTGTTGAGAAACTAGGATAATTTGGTTTGGTTGTGATTATCTCATATAATTAGCAATGATGTCATTAATGATTCCATAAAATACGGTAGGGAGATTACATATTTAATTTGTGAACATATAAGCTGTACCCTACGAACAATGCGGTTTAGTTTAATGGGCTCATTAACCCTTACGAATATAAAAAAATTTCAAAGGGTGATCCTAGGTCAAATGCTCCAATTCTTACAAGCCCAATTGTTTACTACTAGTTGAATCTGCCCCCATTGCATTTTTTTAAAGACTATGTACCATTTTAATGCCATACCTAAAAGAATTTACAAGGTTGGTAAGAAACTCAACAATTGAAAAGGAAGACTTGGGGATACCATATGCAAATTCATAATCGAGTTTAGTATGTTCGCCACCCGAATTGAGTTTTAATAGATATAATTGAACTATTGTTGTATAGTAAATATCAAGTGAATACTGAATTTGATATACATAACGCCGCAAATACATGAGAAAATTATTAGAGAAGTAAGCGGATAAATATCAAGTAATTAGATTTGTTGTCTAACAGGTCGTCATGAGTTTGTGATGATTAGATAAGTGAAACATTTGCAACCAACTAATAGTTGAGAACTTGAGATCATCTAAAGCTCTTTGAGTTTTTGGTGGAATAATACTCTTTTATTTATTAATTTATTTAATGTTATTTTGGAAGAAGAGGGTGGGCAAAGGAAGCTTAGTGGCAATTGGGAAAGAATGAAATGAAGGGGTAAATATGTAGGTGTAGATGTAGGAGGTGGTTGGTGAAGAATGACCGATGGACAATGGCTTTGTCATTTTCCACCTTAGAGCAAGTCGCGTGCTCTGTGCAATCTCAGCAGATTATCAAAACTAACCGTTTTGGTTCAGAAATCGGCATCATCATGGTACTTTTGGCCTGTCTCACTCTAATTGTATGTTATACATGCACATGTCCTAAGTCAAATATACCCTCAACTCAGGAGAGTAATTTTCATGTCCCGGTGTCACTGTCATCCTCTTCCTATCTTTTCCGGGACAATGATTCCGGGGCATGGAAGTATTTTTTTCGATCCAACAGGGACCATCAATATGCATCTCCACTAGTCACTGGTGTGAACAATGATCAATATACTTGTTTTAGTTACCTTTTTTCTTTTTTCTTTTTTCTTTTTTTTGGAGTAAGGTAGGGCTACAAATTTCGTATGTGAAGAAGAAAAGTGGGATATAAATTGTAGAAAGATGAAATTGTCATGGCATGTGTTAATAATTTTTTAGAGTATTTATTTATCACCAATAATTCATAATAATTGACATTAAATTAAGCACAGTATGCTAGTTATTATCACCAATAATTCTTAACAAATGTCAGGAAAAAAAAGAATAATTGGAGGTAAATATTAAATACTTTAATGAACTATTGACATATGCCATGAATTAAATGAGTTTTGTGTTGGACTTACTATTTTTGATCTAAACTGCAAAATCAAATGGAATCCCTAATAATATTAGGTCATTGAATTCCAAAATCAATCATTCACCTTCGTATATTTTATCGAAGGTCATTCAAATTAGGCACACCAACATTCAAAGTTTCCATTCCAACCGTATGTTGTCAAATTAAATTGAATGGAAAAAAATTCTAAAGCTTCCCTACTTAGGATACTCAATCCTGCATTCATAAAAAGTAGGGTTTCAAAACAAAAACAAGATCTAAAAGAAACATGATCTTTGAATCTTTCCCTTTTCTAGACTTTACCAACACAAATTTCCAACCCTTTTTTCTTCTCCTAGAGATGCTCTCTCTCTCTCTCTCTCTCTCTCTCTCTCTGTGTTAGCCTTTCCACCACCACCACCACCACCCACCTCCTCTTTTATGGGGTTTTGGCTCCCAAAAATTCTCCAAGACCAAATGTGAAACACTTTTTACTACAAACATATCCCAAATCACGTGTAATCGTGCATTACAAAGTTGAATTAAATTAAACAAAAACAGCCTTTTACTTTGACACACTTTAACTGTAATTTGTAAGAGCTTCATGCTTCATGCAAACGGCTAGAGCAAGCAAAGCTTAAATCTATTGGACCTGCATGGCAATGGCATGAGAGGACAATGGATATTAATTTGTCCATTCTTTTTGGTCTTTAGGGTTTTTGCAAGTGTTTGAGATTCGAGCACTCTCTCTTTCTCTCTCAAACCCCGAGCCCCCCATGCATCAAAAGCATCCAGAGCACCAGCCAGAGCTGAGACTCAGACCTAATATATATTAATTATTTATATTTATATACAATAATAAAATTAAAATGTGTCTCTCTGCTGCAACGGATCTACTTTTGTTTCCGTTTGTGATTTGTCCTCTTCTTTCCCTTCCACTAGCAATTTTTATAAATTCTAGACTTTCTTTAATCAGTAATGATGATGTCAAAATTAGCAGTTGTCGATTGTTGTGGAAGATAGTGTATGAATACATTGGGAAAGATTAGGGTTAGAGAGACAAATGCATACTTGCTCTTTCCAAGAGGAGTCTTTTTTTTTCCCTTCACAATTTTAATAACCTTATTATGATGCTGCCACAGCAAATGCTGGATTATTTAAAAAAAATTGATCAGTGATGCAGAATTGCAGTATTTTATTGTTATTATGGTTAATAATACACATTTTTGAATGTAATTGGATCTCAACCACGGAGGAAATCTACCTGTAACAATGACTTACTATCAGAATCTAACTCAATTGATTATTCGATTCACCCTTTCTCGATATGAATTGTATGTAAAATAAAATAAGATAATGTAAGGAGAAAAGCGTCCAACAAAGAATGCATTTTTACGAAATTTCAGTATTACTAGTTAAGGGACATGTTCTCGTCAATTTGAATGACTGATTATGTGAATTCTTATCTGGATATGTGATCCGAAATGATAATCTAACTAAAAATAAATAAAAAATCAAACTTTTTTATCCAAATTGACAAGTTTGGGTTCAAATACAGAATAGAAGTCAAATGGTTTTTAAGAGAGTTCCCGCTGGAACTTAACTGGATGTACAAATTACAAAGCATGATTGCTTCGAACAGGGAATAATAGACTTGGACTAGAACAGGAGCTGCTTGTTAAATTCAGTTATCAAGTTTTGGATGAGATCAACTTTTCCCATGAGGCACCAATGATTAATCAGCAGCTGGGAGAAGACCAAAAACACCTTGGTTCTTGAGCTGAAATGGTAGATTATTTGCAATGAGCAAGGCCAAGTGAAGTTGGTTTCAGAGTTTTATTGCTTTGAGTGAATGAAAGAACATGTTTTCTTTCTTTGGGACAGACAATGATGGGTGTAGTTTTCAGTTGGCCATTTATGCCTTCTTGATGTTAGAGCTGCTTAGAATTCCTACCAAGGATTGATGAGAAGAGACCTTGGAATTTGTAATTCAATGCCCCCACTGTTTGAATCAAAGCTGTGAGATTGATCATGTAAAAAAGTGACCATTGAGGTGATTATTATTAGCACCAATAAGTAAATTTAGGTTTTACCCATAAAAAAACTTTCACTTTTGAAAAAAGCCAAAGCTTTTTCAAAAAAGACAGAAAAACCTCTCAACTTTCAAACAAAAAACATGCAAATGTAAAGGATTCCTTAGGAAATCAAAAAATAAATAAAGGCAATTTTGTCCATTTTGGCTTCTTTTAAAAATTCTCTCTCCTTTGGGCTTTTCCAAAGTCTCCCTTAGCAATATTCAACACAAGACTGGACTTTCATCACCAAACAAGCCCATTTCTGAAATGAAAATCACCCTTGATAGAATTGACTGGTAGCTATGCAAACACCAAGCTCAACTAGAGTGATGAGCAGCATTTTCAGGCTCCTCCAAACTTATCAATGATGCACCACACAACACAGAGTGACTATAATGAGAGATTATGGTGAAGGGTTATAATGAGGGGGTCTTAATATAGCCCTTCAATCAAATTGCATTGTTATTATTGGACGGCAGGATTGTACCCCTCAACACACCCCCCTCATTACAGAAGCTCCCAACACAATGCGTTGATGAAAAAGCACATAAAGGGTTAGCCCACGTGGCGAGGGAGGGTGGAGAATTGAGTTAGGACCGGTACAACTTTAAAGTTCGATTCTCTCCAATGTAATCCAAAATAATATAAAATGAACCAATGTAAATAGGAAAATATTATGAGCAAGTGGGGGCAAGAAAGGGCGAAAGCCAAAAACCTTTGGGTGACAACTTAATGCCTTCAAAATAAGGCAGCTAAACTGATGATAGCGAGTGTCGTTCTGGAATCAGAATGGTCTCAAATCTTTTTTTTCCAATCGTATCATAAGCTAAAAGCGGAGCACGTAAAAAAAAAAAAACCAGGAATCATCTTACTACTTTCATTAACCAAACCAAACAAATTAGAAGGAAACATGTCAACAATGAGCACATGGTATGCACATAAGGACATAATAGTCTTCGGCAGATTACAGAATATTTGTGACATTCAAGCCCACCTCCCCCAAGGAGATTAAGAATCCAGTGCTTAAGCCTCATCCATCTGCTCCTGCAAGAATCCAAACACAGGTATATTTAGGAAAGGCTCTTAGAAGCTAAAATGCAACCTTACAGATTTATGACCTGCACATCACACCCATTACTAAATTTGCAAACTAAAAGACCATACGCATGCAAGGGAATCAAACCCTTTTTATTTCTTAGTCATTCAGAGTATTATAAATATATTTCCTACTTTATGTATCAAAATTCAACCAGTATATCATGACATTGGACGCTTGATTTTGAGGTTTCAATTAACATATTCTGATGATTTTTTGCTTACTTTATGCATCGAAATTCAAACACAGTATATCATCCCCACTACATAAATCGCTGCAAAAATTACTCAATTTGAAAGTAGCACTGACCTGCAAATCTGAAGTCCAAAGAGTGAGGTTGTCCCTCAGCAGTTGCATGATAAGGGTGCTGTCTTTGTATGATTCCTCTCCCAGCGTATCAAGCTCAGCAATAGCTTCCTCAAAAGCCTGCAAATAATGCAAGGTAGTTTAAGAAATCTAGAGATTATCATGTCAATCGGAACACATATATTATATCAGCTCAGGTATGAGGAGTTAGCAAAGTATAGACAACAAAACCAACTAGCTCTTAGTCTAGTGGTACTTCTCTATCGAATGTTGGAAGAGGTCCCAAGTTCGAATCCCCCCTCCTCCATTGATCAAAAGTATAGATAATAAAACCAAGACAAGGTATTAGGTAGCCTCCTTAATGTAAATGACAAAGTGTACTTCGGCTTTAGTTATTGTACCTTCCCTTTAAACTTCTATGGAACTATTAATTAGATCTTTACACTTTCCTGTTATTATTAATTAGACCTTTGCATTTCCCTAACTATTAAATAGGACTCACACTTATATGTAACCCAGTTGAGATGAATTGAATAACTCAAAAAACAACAAAACCTTAAATAGTATTAGAGAATTTAACAACCAAAATCAAAATTTCTCTCTATCATTTGTAACTTCCTCTTATTCTGTTTTCCTAATCACCCCGACATTTCCTCTCTCTAGGTTTGTGGATCCCAGCATCCTAACCATTTTTTTCCAGCTTGACAAGGCTATTAATGGGCCCAAACAAACTCCTCATTCCTAGTTTCAGCAATTTAAATCTTTCATCCTATGGTTACGCACAGATCCCTCCATATTTGTATTTAAATGTCACTCTCATGTGATGGCCCTATTGTGGCATGTGGATGAAATTGTGATAGCCAGAGACACACCATCTTTGCTTTCCTCCTATATGTCCACTTTCTGCAACAAATTTTAAATATTGAATCTTGGCACACTTAATTATTTTCTAGGCCTTGAGTTGTCTTCTTTACATTTAGGCCTTCCATCTCGGGCAACTAGTTATGGGAAAGCGCAAACAGGCACCACTCCCTCGAGCACTAAGTTGCAATTTTGCACACTCACCCTTTCAGACACTACTGAATACCATTGTTTAGTTTGCTTACTCCAGTAGCTGACTATGACTTATCCAAACATCACCTTTGCAATTCATCATGCTGCTCAATCTATGAGTGTACTATGAACCCTACATCTTGTTGCTATTGAGCATATTCTACAGTCTCTCAAAGTAACTCTGGATTCTGTATTAGACTTTTGACCATCTTCTAGTACCGTTGCTGTTTATGCTTTCTCTAATGTTGATTGGGTTGGTTTTCTCGGTCTTCAACTTCTGGTTTCTAAGTTTTCTTGGGCCCCAACCTAATTTTTTGTATTGCCAAAAGAAGACTACTGTCTCTTATTTCAGTGCATTGCTCACTTACTCCAGTTTGTGCCAAGATTTTTTGGATTATCCACCTTTTCTCATTAGCTCCATTTGCTTATTTCAAATCCTGTACTGCTCTAGTTTGGTAACCTCAAAGCTACAAACATGGTTTCTGGTCTGGTTTTCCAAGCTCGCACCAAGCACATTGAGCTTGATTTATCACTTCATTTGTGACCATATACCTTTCTGACAGTAAATGGGTTCAGCTTGTTCCTTTAACCTATCAGGATTTTTATTTCTTCATTAAGGGATTCACAAGCACCTTTATGTACTTTTGCATTCCAAAAACTTGTTCTCTCTAGACCATTGAATTTGAGGGGAATTATTAGGTAGCCACCTAAGTTATCTCTTAGTTGATACCAAATGCATTTTGGCTTAATTCTTGTACTTGCCCTCCAAAGTTTTCTAACTATTAATTAGCTCTTAGCTTTCCTATGACTAGAATATATGCCTCACGTGAGATGAAACCCTTACCCAAAGATTTTTGGACGCAGATTTTCAATATCTAAATGTTATGAAACACCACAGACAATTGATCACACTAACATACTATGAAGTCCATGCCATAACTTATGGTTTGCATCTATGTCACATAGATGAACATGCATGGGGTATGGAGGCCAATTGTAATGGCTGCGAAACTATTCTATTCCTAGTGAATATAATTGTATCTCCTGCTTTTGGTTGGTCTTGCTAGCTGGTGCCACTCAATGTCAAGCTTGGCTTCTTTCTTAACTAAATGAACTCTTTATAGGTAGAACATAAGTGAGTTCATCCGCTTACAGTCTATAAAATTTAATACTGCCAAAACACCACACAAAAATCTAAAGTTCCCAAGTTAACATTTTCCCTTCTTCTCATCTATACATCTATAATTCCCAATTATCCATCTACAAATGCAAGCAAAAGAAACCTCAAGAGGGAAGGAGAAAACAATTAATGAATAAATTCAACCATACAGTCAAAGTCCATTCTTATCTTCACCAAAGAAAGAAAAAGTCCAGTATTACCATTAGCGTTAGCCTCCAGCATAGAAGATGCACTTTGCATGCTACCAAGTAATAATCATACTGTGTTGGTGTAGCAAATATGGAAATACTATAAATAATCACAACCAACTTCTTGCTAATCTTGGTCTCCTAATAGCATATTGCATCTCAGAAGAAGTGAGAAAATCCTACCAAATTAGAAATGCTAATTTATAATGCCTTATCCAAGAATGTGTGATGTCTTGCAGGCCAAGGTCTTAAATATCAGTCCGCAAAATATACCAGAGGTCCAAAACACGAAAATTTAGTCAAAAACATCAATAGATTATGGATAGCGGTAAAAACTCGAGAGAAGCAATGGAAATTGTTTGAAAAAATGGAAACTTCCAATGGAACTTTAGGAGATGCTTACTATTATGACCAAAACAAAGCAACTTAACTGTATACAGATTTGGACTGATTAGGGTGAACATAATGTGTGCAGATACACACTCTTACTTAGAAAGGGCTTACTAGTTACTAAAATATGACTGAAAACACAACATAATAAGTATATGTATAGGGACTTATATGGTTTATGTATAGATTAAATAACAATAATAAAAGTGTAGACAATAACAAATGGAGTAGATTAAATAACCGCAACAATTAAACAAGAGTGATTTATATATAGTACATATATATATGCATATAAATTAACAATAGCAAATGCACAGACTAAATAACACTTAATAAATATACAAGGACTTACATAGTATACATGTAGATGAACAACTATAACTGTGTAGATAAAACCAAATACTGGTTACTGCAGAGGTTAGATAGTGACATTATGATCTTACCTATTTACTGCACATTCATGTGCTAGCCTAATATGTTTTGATAATAAATACAATATGGATAACATAAATGATGCAAACGTGCAACAGCCCAGGTGGAAGAGGCGCTAACAGGGTCATTACGTGGTGGGATGGGTAATCCCTTCATTTCATTTGCCCTCAGAATTTAAGACCATGGAAGAGGCTAGGTTGGAGTGTCATTGAGCACTGCTAAAGATTTATGCAATCAAAAGAATACCTCTTTGCTTTTAAAGAAATATATTGGCGGCTAAGGACCAAAATATGGAAGAAACAGGTGTTTCCAAGAGTCTACTTCTCAGTCAATTATGTCCAGAACAGCATAAATTTGTAGCACATTGAGTAAAATAAACTACCTCAACATCCTCAAACTAACAGAAAGAGTTTTACAGTAAGCAACACCATTGTAGCTTATGTATTCCACTACCAATTTGCCTCCATACAAATGAAGCTGCCCTAATTTCAAATTAACAAATACCTAGGCAAGCAACCTAAAGATCTTTCGCACCCACATTCAAAATTCAACATACTCCAGTCTTTTCTATTCATATGATCATACCATAAGAAGTAAAGAATTACAAGTCTTTAAACCAATAACTCAAGAATTTCAAAGGAAGCCCAAACCTGTTTAGCCATGCTACAAGCTTTCTCTGAGGAATTAAGGATCTCGTAGTAAAACACCGAGAAATTGAGCGCCAGCCCCAACCTTATCGGATGCGTAGGCGCCAAATCAGCCAGCGCAATATCCTTCACACCAATCCAATTAAACCAAATCAAACTAAATTAAATTTGGTTTTTAAGTGAATTAAATCGAAGGAAAAAGAAATTAAAATACCTGAGCAGCCTTGTAAGCAACCATGGTGTCCTCAGCAGCGGTTTTTCTCTCATCGCCATTTTTAAACTCAGCGAGGTATCGATGATAATCGCCCTTCATCTTCAAGTAGAAGACCTTGGACTCTCCAGTAGAAGCCGATGGAACAAGGTGCTTCTCCAGGAGCTCGAGAATTCCGGCGCAGATGGCCGAGAGCTCAGTCTCGACCTTGGATCTGTACTGCTTGACGAGCGCCACGTGTTCCTCGTTCCGGCGTCCCTCCTCCTTCTGCTCGATCGATGACACTATGCGCCAAGCCGCCCGGAGCGAGCCGATGACGTTCTTGTAGGCGACACTGAGCAGGTTGCGCTCCTCGACCGTCAGTTCAGTCCCGGCGGCGGTGGACCCCACCACCAGCTTCTCCATGAAGCTCACCATCTCCTCGTAGCGCTCGGCTTGCTCGGCGAGCTTGGCCAGGTACACATACTGTTCTCGGCTTAGGGTTTCGGGCACTGCGGAAGCCATTGGAGAAGGAGAAGCAGAGAGAGTTCGAGAGTTGAGAGAGACGGAGAGAGAGAGAGAGGGATTGGGATTCGTTTGATTTTGAACAAGTTGGGTTGAAAAAGGTGAGATTATTGTGGGGATTTGGCCTAATGCTGAGAGTAATGAAAATGTTAACTACTCGCTTTTTGGGATCGTTAGCGTACGAGACGGCGTCGTCTGGAGAAGTGTGGTTTTTTAGGTGAGTGGCGAGTACAATGGTTTAAGGATTAGGTTGCTTTGTGGTTCTCCGATTGGACCATAATTATGAGAAGAGGATAGAACGTTGGAAGATGGTTGGATCTAAAAAGGTCAAATTTCGGCGACGGTTACTTGGGCTGGGGCAGGGGCAGGGGCCATGTCGTTGTGTTTTCAATTGGAAGTTTCTTGAGGCCCACAATTAGCCCAATGGTCTTTTGCTACCCTTTTTTATGTTACTTTCGTTTGGTTGCAAGCTCCAACTACATATGCACACCAGCCCAAATGCGTAAACAAACCAAACCTACCTAAAAGAAAACCATTAGAGCCCGTTTGGTTCGTGAATTGAACTTCTTGAAAATAAACTTTTCATGATTAATTCCACGTTTGAGAACGCTGAGAAATGAGGATTAGAATATGCAACTATCTTTCATTTTCATGTTTGGTTAGTGCAGTATTATAAATGAAAAGTTATCAAGTTCCCAAGGTGAGCAAGGGTATGAACTTCTCCCCTGCATGAGAAGTCCATACCCATAAGTCCATAATTGTATTTTCAAGAGTGCACTTATCGAACATGGGAATGCAATTTGAAACCCGTTTCCAAGCTCCTAAACCTTGAATCAAACAGGTTACTCTTTAGCACAAAAAGTTTATATATATATATATATATATTGGGGGCCATCTCCAAGTTTATTTATTTATTTATTGAGTAAAGTCATCTCCAACCCATGAGGCCAAACCCAAATAATCCCAAATTATAGCCCAATTCCTCTCCCAACCCAAGAAAAGGGGCCAAAATTTGGAAAAACTCAAACTTAGAGCCAAATACCAGTCCAACTATTGCCTGCACTGAAAAACTTTTTGGTGGCTACAACTGTTGTCTAGCCACGTGGCAAGCGCGGGTGATGTTGCCTTTGGAACTCAACGTCAACAATTCAAACAAATTTTTTTTTTAATAATTCCAATAGTAACTCAAATCAATGATCCATATTAAATCTAAGCTATTTAAGCGGTAAAAAAATTTCAACGGTCATAATAATATTTTAAATTAATCGAAATCAGATCGAACTCCAAAACTCACTCCAAACTCCAAGAAAGAAGAAGTATTGGGGGATAAACAATATGAAATTATGCAAGAATATGCACAAGGTCAACAGTTTGCAGTTAATCCCGAAGACAACCGAGAGGGCTATTATCCAAGCCCCCAATGGTGGTTATTAGTTTATTTCTATTGGGTTTCATGTATGGTGAATTTGAAGATTGTGTCTCTTTTGGAATAAAATTATATTTATAGAATTTCAATTTTTGTAGGTCAAATTATTCAAAAAATTAAATTATAAAGTTATTTAAAAAGATTAAATGAAGAAAAGTTATCCATAAAAAAAAAAAATTAGACTTAAATCATTAACAATTTAATAAATTTGTGGACTTAAAATTTGAGTATGAAGGGTTGAGGAAGAAAATGGTTTGGGTCCGATAATAGTTACTTTTTGGAAAGGGAAAATTTGGATTTAGTTCCAAATGGGTTGGAGAAGGCCTAAGAGCATAAGAGCATAAGAGTTAATTAGTTTTTGATATAATTGAATTTTCGAGCAGTTTTTTTATTTAATAAGTATTGGTTAATATTTTTCGTTGGATTATGTACCTAACGACCGGTGACCATGCTCTTTCCTAGGCCTTGGCGACCGGGTCCAGGTGAACCGGACTGTTATTTTAATCTGCCTACATAATGTGGAGGAACAATAAATCGTCATGAGGAAAATTAAGGGTCAATCTTGGTCTATTTATATGAATGGCAGTTTAGTAATAGCACATCTATTTCTGATTAACATTTCTATAAGGTTCCATTTTCGTATATATCCCGAAAGGAAAAATAGGAAGGATAGCAAATATTTCGGTAATCCCCAAAAACCCTAGCACAGCTCCCTCCTATATAGCGGTGGCATCGCCCCCAATTCTCAGATCGTCTACCAACAGAAGGAACTGAACCAAGTTCAGCCTCACGACAATGGAGCTTTGTACAGCTACTACCCAAGCCATCTCCAACCTTCCAAACCACCACAAGCTTCTGATCACAAACCCTACCACCAACATCACATCCAAACCCTCACTCCCTCTCAGACAAACCTCACTCTCACGCAACTCTATCAGGCTTCACTCTCGTACGTTCTCCATCCCTTAGCATTTGGTATCCCATCCAAACAAACCCCTTTAATTTGTATGCTTAATTTCTGCTTTGTTTTCATTTCTCAGCTAGGGTTTTTGGGTAGCTCATTTTTAAAATAAAAAATTTCTGTTCTTTTATTGTTTTTGTTGTGATTTGTTACTTGTATTTTTGCTGTCTAATTTGGGATTTTCAAGTGGGTTTCTTTAATGTCGTTTGTCCATCTTGGGCGTTTGGTCGATACTCTTTTAGTCTGATATATTGAAAGTGACAGAAGACTGCTAGCTGATGGGAGCATTGTCTTTTGTATTTTTCTTTCAGGATTGCTTTTGCGAAGAGCAACAACATCAGAGGAAACACCAAGTGGGGGAAATCCTTATGCCGGTGAAGAGCGAGATAGTGTAATATCATTGGAAGATGTTCCACCACCTGAAAATAATTTTTACAATCGAACTTGGACAGAAGAAGCACCCAAAGAAGACTCAACTGTGGACGGCGTGGATGGCCAAACGCAGATATCTGAGTTTTTCAATAACCTTGACATAAAGGTTTGTTACTTTGTTTAACTGTTGATATATATTAAATTAGTAAACACATTCCTAACTGGATGTCTGTAGGTTATTCCTCATTCCTACCTCATTAACAAGTGGTTGGATGCTAACCCATTTTCTGGTTATTGTAGATATTTGGTGTTACATTTTTTAAATTGCAATTGCTGGATAGAAAGTTCATTATTTTCATTCTGTTTTTGTACTGTATAGCTATTATACCTTTCAGAATTTTTGATATTTTGGTTGTGTTTTCTAATCATGTTGGTTTCTTCTTTCTATCCAAGATGTACTGGTGTTGTTTTTGGTTTATCCATCTTAACTTTTTTTTTTTTTAAAATTGTTCGAAACCGATATTGTACAAACTTGGTTGCGATGATGATTCAGTAACTACTTGAGAGTGTAATAATGCTCGATGGAACTCCGACAATTATGTCGATCTGAGCGGTTACCTGAGCAACTAAGTGTTTTCTTGAGGCTTTACTCCAGCAGCACTATGACCTCTGTACATTTTGATAATTTAAAACACCATTTCCATCTATGTACTTCCAGGCATGGTGACGGCCTGGTGATTATTTATTTGTTTTACTGTTCTTTAATGTCAATTTTGATTTTTGCACAAGTTGTACGAGTTTATTTTATTTTATTTTATTCAAAACTATGACTCTTTGGCTTTAATTCCTGAAAAGCTTGAGTGATCTTTGGGTTGTGATGATGATTCAGTAACTAGTTGAGAGTGTCTAAGAATGCTCAATGGAACCTCGACAGTCATGTCGATTCTGAGCGGTTACCTGAGCAACTCAATAGCTTAATTTGGTTCAGTATCCGGTGTGTTCTTTTTGTTGTGCCTTTATTTTTGTACTCAAATCTTTTCCGTTGGTGTAAGTATTATTTTTCATTTGTTTCTGTCGTTAGTTGATCTTCAAATATATGAGAAGGTGATAGCTATTTAGCACAAACTGGTTGCTAATGAATGGAGGATAGTAATGCAAGCAAGCATGATGTCAAGATTTACATCAACGAATTGTTTGAATGAGAGAATCTTATAAGTTTTGCATTTTGTCAAAGGTCTCTTATTTTTATTAAGTTCTTTATGATTGACTCAATGGTTTCTTTTCAATTGCAGAAAATTCAAAAAAATTTCTAAACCTGAAATAATAAAGTATTAAGCCCATGTGTTAGATGTGGGTTTGTTGCATGTGAAGGCATTGATTAAACTTTTTGCAACCTCTTGTCAAAAATTGTATGAAAGACAACCTGACCCCTACCCCCATATGCATTAGGATTGGGCTTTTCTCTGATTTTGAGAACTGGACTGCTTGGGTAGTTAATTGGTTTACTGTCTATGGTAAGCTGTTTTGTGGTTCCCTTCTGTTTTGTGTCAATTTGAGAGGCAAATTGTTATGGCTTTCTAGCAATATATGTGATTCACAGTCGCAGTTGTATGCTGCAGCCTCGCATGCAATGAGCATACACTAGTGTTAACCTTAATGGTTTCAAATCTGGTTGTGTTAGTTCTTTGTTGCACACTTGCATATACTGCTGAGTGCATTCTCTATCCAGCTTTCTGATTGGATTCTGGTGAAACCATGTTGCCAAATACTAAATGCAAATACCCTTGTAAAAAAAATATGCTGTACTGATGTCTTTCTCTTTGATTAATTGCAGTTGGACAGTGATGATACGTATTCCGTTCTAATTTATGGTGGTGGTGCCTTGTTTGCCCTGTGGCTAGCATCAGCTGTTGTTGGAGCTATTGATTCTATTCCATTGGTCAGTTTCTATTTAAATTTCCTAATTTGCAAATTTGAAGGTTTCCCTTTCTCTCGGATATTAACGTTGCTTGCCCTATGATTCAGTTCCCCAAGTTGCTGGAAGTTGTGGGTCTTGGATACACAATCTGGTTCAGCACTCGGTATCTGATATTCAAGGTAGTTATATACTTAGTGGCAAATTCCACCTTATTAACTAATTGGCTGTTAGGTTATTAAGCCATTTTAAAGCATGCTTAACGGCGATTATTGTCTGGCAGGAAAACAGGGAGGAGTTGTTTGCTAAAATTCAGGTTCTTAAGCAGCAGGTTCTTGGGTCAGATGATGACTGATATGCTGTCAGGTTGTTGCTGCACAAACTTATGAATGTAGAGTTTAATTTCGTTTCCAGTACAGGCAAAATATATATTAGTTATTGGTTTTAGAAGGTTTAGATCTTGATCATGTGGTTTTTGTTTGTTCTATCTTGCTTCACCATCTTAATAAATACACATGAAAAGGAAAAAGTCTGAATGTTAATAGAAATTTAAATTGTTTCCTTTATACTGAATAATGGTATGTGTTACCTGACGAAAAGAATTCCTTTGAAGCCATCATTGGTCTTTCTTTAGTGGAAGACCGGGCTTGAATTACCGTTAACCCTGTTAATTTTTGGAATTTGTGTCATCCGGCACAACGAATTTGTGTAAACTAACTACAACAGAGACCAAAGAAGGAAGAGGTCTCGCATGAGTTACTGGGCTCTCAAAAATGGTTTTTTCTTTATCTCCTCAGTTTTGCACCGAGTAGATTTTTTTATTTTTATGGGATCAGGGGCTTGAATTCCAGAGCTCGGGTCCATATATAGCCCTGGGATGTTCAGGGTTTGGTTCTTGGCGCTGAACTCGAAGGCTTAGGACGGGACTGGCCTTCGGAGCTCAAGGCCGATCCCTGAAGTTATGTAACAATGAAGTAAATATTTCTAGTGGGAGCTTGTAGCTCAAGTGATAGAGACCATTATACTAACATTCAAGGGTGAAGTTTGAATATTATCATTTTTCTTTATTTTCCTTCGTACTAGAAAAAGAAGAAACAAAATTAAACATTATTCCTGACGATTATTATGCCCATGGAAAAACAATGGAGGAATGCCAATTCCATTCTCCAAGATATTGTAGTATGTCATACATCACCTAATATCCTAATTCATGGAAAAGTTTATGTTAGTGTAGATCACATATCCTGATGCAAGGCCCTGCCTCGAATGGGCCTTGCTTGGCAAGAAAGCCCTGGAATGAGGGCGGGAATAGATAATGTTTTTATTTCTTAATTTTTTTCACATGTATTTTTGAAATATTACAAAGTACACATAATATTACAAATTCATGATCCCATCTTCGATGGAAACAGGGTTGGGATGGGTATAGGGAATGTTTGCCATCCCTCGCATTCTTACTCTTGTGATAAAAGATTGGTAAAGAAAGGACGAGGGTTGAAATTAGAAAGGGATGTTTGAAGTTATAACTTGGGAAGCTGAGATAAGTGAATTAAGGAATAAGAATTATTCTAATATCCATTGTTAATAAACACAGGAGAAGTAGGAATCGGAATCATTTCCAACTCCTATTCATGACACAAGGGAAAAAAGAAAAAGTCTAAGTCGGTGCTAAATTGTTGAACCCTAAACAAGAGACGAAAAATACGCGCCATTAAGAAATTCGACCGTTATGAGAAGCAACTTTGCATATGCCACATCAGCCTCGCATAGTTCGCACGTCTCCTTTAAATCCTCTTCAGCATCCGACCCAAAAAATAAATAAAAAATCCTCTGTATCTTCATTGGACAGACTCATCATTAAGTTGTTCGTTCAGCTGTAAGAGAAAGTAGTTTGGCGTTTGGTAAAATTTTTGTTAAAAGTGTTGTTGGTATTGATTTTACTCATAATCAGAAAATAATTGCCGATTAATCATTAAACCCAGCTCCTCTTCGAAACTGATTCCTGCATAATCAGAAAATGAAAGCACCTCATTAGCTGCTTTCCTTTATAGCTTTTTCTCACAGCAATTTTTAATAATAAGTGATTTTCTCACAGTTTACCAAACGGGTTGGGCTTCCCAAAATTTTAAAAAAATCACTTATCACTCCAAATAAGCAATGTCAAACGGGCACTTAATAATCGTATTGGAGATTTTGGACTGACATATAGTTTGATTTTCTTATATTTTCAGACCAAAATAAAATACTTTCTAATTTTTGAAATATCAAAAAGCCGAGGGAATTGACACCAAGAGAGAAAAGGAAGGTTTCCTGGAAGTGAGAGGAATGAAATCAAGTAGGATTTAGGAAAGAGAGTGAGAGAGGAAGCAAAAGCCAGAAAATTTTAGAGATTTCCTATAAAAAGATTTCCATGATTTTCTTCTGGCTAAATCTTCTGTTCCAAGTTATAAACTAGGCTCATCTTTGGCAAGTAAATTTCTGACAACTTTCCTGATTGATTCTAGTAAGTCTCTTTGGTCAAAAGATAATGAAAAAAGCAAATATCATCTCTGTTTTGCTCTAGGTAACTATAATAAATACATAAATCACTTGGTTGATCACAGATTACGTGATTGTAATTCCAGATTGTAAAAGGGATTCATGCATTGTTTTGGTTCCCAATTGATTCTGCAAAGCTCAAGTCTGTGGTATATTTACCTCGTACATTTCATGAACCAATAAAAGTTGTCATCTTTGTTGCTTCTCAGTTTTTCTCTGCAAAGCTGTTTCGATTTCGGTATTTGGGTTTCTTCCCCTTGTTCTCTTTCATGCGTATAATGTATCAAAGTCTGGTTCTTTGTGAGTTTTGTCTGCTGTAAAACCTTTTGCTTTTCTTACTAAGAGTTTGTTTATGTTGTTGAATTTATTAGGTGAGAAGGAGACTTCATAATGGCGTTCACTGGAGGGGTGGACACCAAAGGCCTAAGATGGGTTGGAGAGGTAAGCCTAATGAATTTCACCCTTTTCTTTCAGCATCTTCAGTTGAAAGTTTAGTCTTCGATTTGATGACTCGCCAAGTGTGTGTTTGTGTGCTTCTTGCAAGTTTGTACTAGAGACTAGGCTCTGCATGCATAAAGATTTTCTAATGATTTAGTTTTGTTACAGAGAGTACAGTCTGCTGTCAACAACTTAAGGAAAGGAGGGGCCTTCGGATTGCCTTCTTCATCAGTACCCGTGAATGGCGACGAAAGCGGGTTTGGTTCAGACGTGGACGGGAATTGTGGAAGTAACCGCGTTAGATGTCCTGAAATTATAGAAGTTGAATTGTCTGATTCAGATACGAGTTCTGAATTTGCATTTAGCCAACCGGAAAGGAACAATGATGGTGCCCCGAGACGGCCATACACTTTGGATGATTATTCTGCTAGTGTTACTTTGCAGGCAAATATGGAAACAAGATCCAAGCATAATCAGGTTTTATCCTTTTTCACAATTGTATTTATTCTTGATACAAGATGCTTCTTTTCGTTTTTATCTTTTACCTTTTTCGTGGGTGCTATTTCGGTTGTATGACATTGAAACAAAGCATAATGGTGAACAAGCTTTTCCTTTTGTTAGGATGGGCTGTCAAGTGGAAAATTGTTGATATTAATTGATACCATTATATGTACTTGTTTCTAAAGCTTCATGCATGTAAATTGAAATGCATTCTTATTTAAACTTAGTATGGACCATTTTTGAAGATTAAATATAACTAGTTAAGGTTTTTGGTGTGGTGAGAGAACGCGCTGGAACGAATTGTGATTCTAGAAAGTTATTCTAACAAAGTAGGCACAGCTGAATTAATTGGCATACATGTTCTATTTTTCATTAATGCCTGTTGTTTGTTTCTAAAAGAAAAGCCTTTTTTTTGGTTTGCCTTTAGAGAACAATTTGCTTTCTAACAATTGCATAGTTGATTGTAGTTTTACTCAACAGTCTGCTAACATCTGTGTAGGTGGTGCGGGATCGTCTGGCAGCACAGCTGAAGAAGAATATTTCTAATAATAATCCCAGTGCTCCTGTTTTGGAGATTGAGTATGCTGATGAGCCAAGTTCACCTCTTAGAGCACATGACACAAGTCACTCTTCAAATTGGATTGTTCCTGCAAACACAAATGGTTCAAGAAAAGCACAAAATGTCTTTTCTGGCAGCTCCATACACTATGCTTCCAGCAATGGAATTTCTAACTCACCAATCAGGTTTGTGTACTGCTGTTTCTTGTGGCTATGGTCTGTTTCTTTGTTTCTCTACAGGACATTGCTGGGGAACTATAAACTGACTATTAAGAATTGCAGGACTTCTGCTGGTGTACAAGTTCACGGATCTCCAATTCGTTCACCTGCTCGCCTACCAGTATTTCATGCAAGGTTGGTTGCATAGCTGAAATGTATTTAGAATAACCACATAAGTAGTTGGTTTTTTATTATTGAACCTAAGTGATTTAGAGAAATTCAAGTGAGTACATTTTATTGTTATCTCACTGATTCAGTAGTTGTTTCTATCATTTGTTTTAACTTTTTTGTTTCATGCATTCAGTGTGCAGGGTACTTGGTGTGCAGTAATCGCTTATGATGCATGTGTTAGGGTCTGTCTTCATGTGTGGGCACAGTCTTGTTGCACTGAAGTTCAATGTTTCTTGGAGAACGAGTGCGCACTGTTGCGAGATGCATTTGGGTGAGTATAGTTCCTTTATTTTTGTTTCATTTTCACATTATTTACATACTAAATATTTTGCCTGGTAGTTGTATATGAATATGAGCAGGGGCGTCCCTGAGATTTTGAGGGCCCTGTGCGAAACTTAAATTGGGGCCTCGCATAATCTAATACGAAAATACTATAAAAATTTGCCATAACTTAATGTCATTAAAAAAAAAATTATAACTAAAATTCACCATCGATAAATATGCAATGACAATCAGAAATCAAATTCATAAAAATTTAAATATTTTCATCAATTGTAGCATGTGATTCTCTAACAATGAATATATCAAGAGCTCCTCTTTGAGATTGAGTTAATTCCTCGAATTTTCTTTTTCTAAGCCGTTTTGTATATCCAGAAACGTATTTTCTAGTAGGTGGCATGTTTAGATTACAAAGAAAAATTCTAAAACCCTGTAACCTGGAAGAAAACCCCAACAAGAAATACATAAATATTTCTACAAACTATATTCTCATACAACCAATCATCAACATGATAATAATTTAATAAAATAAGTCATGTAATATATAGAATAGATTGAAATTTAGATACATACCTGAATTTGAATTGAGATTTGAATATGACTATTCGATTTTGAGTGGTCTATGAATTCAGGAATTAGGGTTTTCTCTTTTTGGTGTTCAAATTCCTGAAATTGAAAGAATAACAAAAATTGTCAAAGGATTGAAAAAAGAACCAATGAGAAATTGATGAACAATGATTATTACTTACTAGAAAATCAGAGTTTAAGAGAAAGAAGAAGCCATGAAGCTTTTTTCGTGGTGTTTTGAATGAAGAAAGTACTTTTCTTGGAAGAGAAAACCTTTTTTTATTTTATTTTTAAGAAGGGGGATATATCATATATATTCCTCCTTTGGTGTGGTTAAGTTAAGCTTCTATGTTGCCCGTTTGTTAAAGGCTTTCTGTTTTTTTTTATTTAAATTTTATAATTATGTAAAGGAGCATCGAACTTGGGCCCTTTTGCCAAAGAGAGATGCGCTCCATTCAACTCCCCTGAACACGCTGTTGTGCAAATATCCAGACGCTATACTATATATACCATTCATATAATATTAATATATATATAATATAAATAATTTTTTTTTCGGGGGCCCTTAAGAATCGGGGGCCCTATGCGGTGGCGCCACTTGCACCACCCCAGGGCCGCCCCTGAATATGAGTAGTTTGGAAGTGCAAGGCAGGGCTAAGTTGAATTTGTGTCTTACCATTGTAAATAACAGTTATGAATGGGATATTGATGTGTCAACTTCTTGAGTCTTTGCTGTATCTGTCAATAGGATTTTAGGAAACCCAGTTTTACATTTTATTGATCAAGTGTCTGTCTTTTATAGCTTTTTATGCATGCAGCAGCACTACTTTTTTTTTTATATATTTATTCATGGGAATATCATATGTTTTAGGCCTTTCACTAACCTAATCATTCCTCTACTCACACCTGCAATTTCAGTTTACAGCATGTATTATTACAATCAGAAGATGAGCTTTTGGCAGAACGACGACCTTCACAGCTACTCAGTACGTCAGCAGCTCCAAGACATCTGAAAACTTCTGGCAAAATAAAAGTGCAAGGTACTTGGTTAACTTGCTCAGTTTACTTTTCTGTCAAAATGTTTTGGTCGTCACCATCTCATTGGAATTTCGGCATTCTACAGTTCGTAAAGTGAAAATGGATTCAGATGAACCACCTTCTGGCTGCAGTTTCCCATCTCCGAAACTACCAAGGATACCACCTTCTGGCTGCACTCCAAAACTACCAAGGATTGATTATGGCTCTTATCGTAGACGCTTCTCCAGTTTAAGATCAGATTTATCTTCTGGGTTGAAATCTACAAGGAAACATTATCTACAACCTCGTGTTCCTCCAAATGGTTCCTTTTCTCATCAAAGCTTAGCTAGCCTAGAGGCTGGAGGGAAACGTATAAAACAAGGATCTAGCTTCCTAAAAACAAGGACAAATACTTTGTGCAACCGTTCTTCATCGTATGAAATAGTGCAAGGTATGCAAATATTTTGTACAGTTTAAGCCTTAAGTGGCCTTAGATATTAACGAATGACAGTAGTAGATTTATGTTGCTAGCTCCAGTTGGAAATAAGGCTTACTTGAGTTGAGTGTTCTGCGTAAAGAAATAACCAGCTTGACATTTAGCCCATCTAGCTGGAATTAGTAGCTCATCCTTGGTAGCAGCCAATCTGGTCTGGAAGATATGTTTCACATGCTCACACACCCCCTCACGTGTGGCAACAGTAAAGGAGGAAGTTGAGGTTCCACCCCAAAACCAATTGGCAATGGGGGGGAGTAGCCCAACTCCTCATAAGCCCATCAAGGTCCCTTAATTTTCCTATACGGGACAATTCTTTACTTCACATCCTCACCATATTTATGACATGAAAGTGGCATGGATCTCTACATTTGGTTTAATACCTTTAATTTAGCTCCTAAAACGAATTCAAGCATAGTCTGAATCCAGAAATGTAATGTTTTTGTCTTCATACTACAAGTTAGATTTCTTTTCTTTGAGTAGCATCTGACACTAGCTGACCTTTTTCTGTCAGAAACTTATTCCTGCTTCTTGAGATTGACAAGTTCACCTGAAGAGGATGCAATACAGATGCAACCCGGATCAAGTGAAATCCGCGTGTTGTATGTACTCTTGTCCTTTCTGTTTTCTTTTTCTTTACCCTTTCATATGGTTCCATACCTGTATAGTTAAACAACTGCGTTTGTACAGGTTTCCACATAGCAATGGTGATGATTTGATTATACAAGTTCAAAATTCCAAGGGACAACATTGTGGTCATGCCTTAGTCAAAGTGACTGCTATTGCTGAACCAGTATAGTTTTCAGAAACTAGTAATTTACTTATCATCTGTAAGAAGGAAGGTTGATAGTTATACTTTAGAACTAAACCTTTTTTTTTTTAATGCAGGGTGACAAGATACGATGGTGGCCTATATATAGTAGTGATCTAGACGATGAACCTGTCGGCAGAATACAATTAAGCATGAAGTATTCTAGTAGTCCAGATGAAAATAATAATCTTAAGGTACCTATATAAGATCTTATGGTTCAGAAATATCTGAATTTTTTTCTTTTACAATGAGATTACTTAAGTTGTTTCACATTGGTTTATGGTTTTACAGTACAATAGCTAAATTCTTTCTTGAAAACTGATTCACATATCTTCGGAATTCGATGTATGTATGATATTTATTTCACTTCTTTCCATGTCCAGCATGGCTCGATCGCAGAAACTGTTGCATATGACTGTGCATTAGAAGTTGCAATGAAGGTTCAACATTTTCAGCAAAGAAATTTGTTGTTACATGGCTCATGGAGGTGGTTAGTGACTGAATTTGCATCATACTATGGAGTATCCAAGACATACACCAATTTAAGGTAGTGAAATATGTTGGAATGGTTACTTGTTACCCTAAACTTGGGAATATTACCTAATTGTGGATCTTCTAACTTCTATTATGTATAATTTTCCATGCTGCTTGCAGATACCTTTCCTATGTCATGGATGTCGCTACACCTACCAAAGACTGTCTCACCACAGTACATGATTTGCTATCAGATGTGAAGGCCAAGAGCACAAATCTGTTAAGTTATCAAGAGGTACGAGAATTGACTGCATTGGGCTCAAGCTTTGTTTTCCTTTTTAAACTTAGTTGAGAAATTTGCTTCTCCTTGTACCTTCACTTATCTCTTCAGTTTTTGGCGCTGTTAAAATTCTTTCACAATTGCTCTGACGCAATTGGTATTTTCTCATGGCATTTGAGTAAACTGGTCATGCATTTCATCCTCCATGGGGACAACCAATTATATTTTGTACATTTTATACTTTCATTACTAATTTTGGCCTTGATATTAATTTTTAAGTTTAAAAACTTGCAATTTTCTTCAGTTTGTATTCCTTCATGTTAGACATGGATAATAGATATTTTTTTTTTCCCTCTTGTAACTTAAAATTATATTTCAAGCAGAACTGCATGCTGGCAAAGATCGAGGATCAAGTAAAGAAGACTCTTGCTTCAGTTTTTGAGAACTACAAGTCACTTGAAGAATCTTCACTGTCAGGGATGGTGGATTGTTTTAGGCCTGCCAGTGGAACGGCTGCGCCTGCTTTGGCGCCTGCTGTCCAGCTATACTCCCTTCTTTATGATATTTTAAGTCCTGAGGCACAGTTGAAATTATTGAAATTTTTCCAGGTATTAGAAGCTAACTTCTGGATGCATGAGCCTCCCCTTACCTTTTTATACTTTTATTAAAATCCAAATGGCTTTACAGGTCGCCGCACAAAAGAGGTTAAGAATGCACTGTGTAGAGATAGATGAGCTGGTTCTAACCAGTAATGAGGGAACACAGAGAGACCTTTCTACATCTTATCAGAAAATGAAATCTCTGATTTTGGGTCTTAGAAATGAAATTCTGACTGACATAGAAATCCACAAGCAAGGTATCCTCCCAAGGTATGTATGACATTCTGTGTAGCAGTCTATTTTGTTCTTGTGGCCACATCCTTGGGATACACAGAATGTGCTTATGGCCACATCCTTTGATGTGTGGCCTCGTCTTTTTCACTCGTTTGTTTAGTAATTATGCTTGGTTTTGAAATTCCAGAGCTGATGGCTGGTGAATAACTGAATATGCCTCTGTTATGTATACTAATTATTTTTCTTTATTAATTGTTGTGCAGCTGTATAGACCTTCCAAAAATTTCTTCATGCATATACAGTTTTAACCTCTGCAATAGATTGCGTGATTTCCTTGTTGCATGCCCTCCTCGAAGCCTATTGCCTCCAGTTGCAGAACTTGTTATTGCAACAGCAGGATTTCAACAGGATCTTTCTTTGTGGAACATCAAGTGAGTGATTTGTCTGGTTTTAGTCTGTGTTTTTAATTACCTTTTGTATCCCTACTCATGTAAAACTATTTTCAGCCCTGTTAAAGGTAGAGTTGACGCCAAACAGCTGTTTCACTCGCATATAACCATGTGGATTCAGGACAAGCGCCGTCATTTGCTTGACCAGTGCAAGCTAGATAAGGTATATATCTCTATATATAGCTAGGATTTATATTTCTGGTGTTGCTCAAAGTTTGGTGCAAGTTGTGTTTATTGGTAGCTCAGTAGAATGCAATCCAAGTGGAATTTCTTGAATACAATCCGAGTGGAAATTTACTAATTGATCAATTTCAGGCAAAATGGTCTGGTGCCAGAACACAACATGGAACAACCCCTTTTGTTGATGATATGCACAATGAGCTGGAGAAAATGCTCGATGAATTCGAAATTATCAGTAGTCGGTGGCCAGTATATACATCTGATTTGGAGAATGTAAGTGCAATCTATCTCTCAACTCTTAACTTTTTCTCTTATGTTTATTTTTTAATGCATGGTTCCTTCTATAGAAAAAGGGGATGTTTTGTTAATAGGAAAAGGAAAGTGTTTATAGCCGTAGCGATATAAACAAGAATACTCAATTCTGAACCTGAAATTGTATGACTAATACTTGGATACTATTCGTGTTTTAAAAAGGTTATTGCCGATGTTGAGAAGGCAATTGTGGAAGCTTTGGACAAGAACTATGGTGATGTTTTGTCGCCGCTGAAGGATAATATGACAAACAAAATATTAGGCTTCAAATACGTCCATAAATTATCCAGACAGGGCGGGAACATGTATTCAGTCCCAAATGAGGTGAGACTCTGCTTCACAATTGAATGGCTACTTGGAATTTTATCTTTCTTTCAACACTCATCAATATACTATGTATTGTTTTTCAGTTGGGAATTCTTTTTAACTCCATGAAGAGGATGTTAGATGTCTTGTGGCCCAACATAGAAAACCGGTTGATGTCGTGGAACTCTTGCATCCCTGATGGATATGCCACAGGAGTACGTCTACAAGACGAAGCTGCGATGCTCAGGACCAAATTTAGAAGCTACCGATTAGCAGTTGTGGAGAAACTTGCTGAGAATGTGAGTAAAAATTTGCAGCTGAATTTCTTAGTTTAACAATGTTGTCAACCTATCTGTTGCTTACTACAATTCTTAATGATCATTAATATATGAGTATGATGAGTTAATGCTTTTTGTTTCATTTCCATGTAACTAAATACAGACTAGAGTTGCTAGTAAAACAAAGTTAAAGAAAATTATTCGAGGCTCGAAGGGCAAGGAATCAGTTGTCCCAAGTAGAATGCAGGCTTTAGAGGTTCTTTTGCTAGGTACAATAGATCAACTTCACACTGTTTGTGATCCTACTGTGTTTGTAGAACTCTGCCGAGAGTTATGGGACCGGATGGGACAGGTAAATAAACTAATTTTTTACCCTACAAGCTCTCTCTTGGATTAGCATATAATTCCTATCCAATTGGTTTCTGTAGGATGTCCTGCATCTGTTGGAAGATAAAAGAAAGAAGGCGGTGTCCCGTTGCAAATGCTTGCGAGTTGCAGTTTCTGTAAGTTTGCTCTTCAACCATTGAAGTTTCTGTTGGATATTGAATATCTCTACATGTTCCAGGAGCCTATGTCATCCTTGCAAAATTTGAAGCTAGATTTGGTTTAATTTTCTTTTTCATTATTTTTTAACCATATACATTGTTTTTGAATTGGCAGAAGTTGGATGACATATTTGCATCAGAAATGCAGCGACTGCGTGGAAATTTATTGAAAAAAGAATACCTGGAGCCACCACAATCTATGAAGGAAATACATTCCATGTTGTAAGGATGTTGAATATGACACGGAGAACTAAACTACTATCGTTGAAGAATGGCTGGTAAATAGTAGAACTACAGGATACAAGTTACAACACAAAAACCACAAAGTTTTGAACAGCAAGTATTTGTCAATTTTGAGTCATAGTTTACGTACCGCCGTGACCTCCGTGGCGATTCTTATTGTCAGAAAGTATGCTTACAATAGGCTTGAACAACACAACACTGTCATAATTGAATTGTAATAGTTTTGTATGGTTCATAATTATATTGTAATAGTTTTTTATGCTTCTTACAATTCCAATTCTTTAGTTTCGACTTTCTTGGAGATGTCTCAAGTTCGAACTTTTAATCGTATTGAATGTGATGTTCATGATGGTTACGGAGATTTTAGTCTCTGAATTTTTGGGAATAATGGGGTGAAATCAATAGCGCTTCATGGCGTCCCATCTTGTTCCATTTTGAATCAAACAAGTTGATATTGCAATAACTCTATGTGGGATTTGCTTTCTAGCTACTGCCATGTGGGTTTTCCCCTCCAAGTACACACAAAAAGGAAAAGAAAATATTTTTCTATGGTGGAGAATTGCATTGTCACATACATTATGGTCCACAAAGCAGTTGACATCCGACCAGACATAAGATTTTTATTTGATTTCTAGTTATGGGATGTAGAAACTTTCGTGTAGATCCGGTGCACATACCATTCTTTTTACAAGATCTGCCAGGAGATATAAAAAGAGAAAGACTCTTTACTTCATCAATTGATGAAAGAGAAAGTGTGAATTGTAACCTTTCATTATTTATCTGAACTTGTATACCTAATAGAAGAATGTATAAGAACTTGCCGTTAAATGTTACAATATGTAACTATATGATGTTGTAAACTATATTGGATACAAATTAGTTAGCGATTTTCATGCTCCTCGTTTGGGGTGGGACTGTGTAGAGATCACCGACTTAAACATCCAAACTGTTATAGCTAAATGATACGTTTCAAGCTTAACACGTGAACAACACATATTAGGTGACATGAAGCACGTGTAGCCTTTGGACTTTCACACGTGAGCTAACCTGCTATGATACCATATAAAATATCAAACACACGTTTTGGCTGAATGATCCATTAGTGTGATGGAGGGTTTGTATTTATAAACAAATTATACAAGAGCTCAGTTACAAAGATAAGATAGGACTACTCCTTTAAGAGGCTATTTTTATCACAGAGTTTGAAATACAAAAAACAATCTTAACAAACTATCAAACTTTCAAACGTACAACCCAATCATGATTTCGAATTCAAATCTAAGAATAGCCTTGGAGTAACATTATCTTGTTTCAAGGTAAATGGTAAATGTAGTTGTCAAAATACTATATGAGTGCCTTAAAAGAAAAACTACCATAGGTTGGTATTATTCATTTGAGAATCCAATAATTGAACTTTGTACATCAACAATCAATGGTCCATTGAATACCTCTATATCCTGTCAATTTTGTAAAGTTGTTCCAGGCCTACCACTTTCCAGGGAATTTCTAAAACCCACCAGCAATAATAATTAGGCCCCGACCCCATTCAACGTTGCAAATCATCTTGATATATAGTGTGATTAAAAACGAATCATAAATAAATCATGAGATCTATCTCTCACAAAAAATTAATAATTAAATTAGACTACCAATTAACTGGTGATTGTGAATCGGTGGGGTCCATAAAACATGAACCTTTCGCAGCATCCGTATAAAGGTGGATCATGTCAAGGCCCCACACGCAATTTGGACTATTTGGATGCGCCCAAGTTGATTTCCACGTGCCCCTCCTCCATTCTGATTCTATTTCTCCATTTTCCTTGTCCTAATTGTTTAATTTTTATAATAATGAAGGTGGCAATTCATCCCCAAAAAAGAAAATGACGGCACCAATACAATATATATACTAGGCAAGCAACAGCTAGTGGGAAAAATAAAATTACTGGGTAAAGCAAGGCTGGTTGAGGATTCTTGACGCAACAACACGGTACTAAATTAAAATGGACATAAAATTTAATATAAACGAATTCGAGTTGACTCCTAATTTTTTATTATAAAATGAATCATTTCAATGTCAACCCGTATAAGCCACCCGATGGACCCATTCATTACTAGTTTATGAAATTTATTTTGGGTCTACTCTATCTACTACGTGATATTTTTATGTGGTGCATTGAATCTATATAATTTAGGTATTTAGTATTAGTCAATCTATTGTATAATGTTTGTGGAAGCAAAATATCTCCTCCTATGTTAAATAATTAAGCCAATCAATTTCAGAATTATTTGACCTAATTGGGAGGTTATTTAATTTAAATGGGATGTATTTGATTCTTGCCTTAATTAGGGATTTGATTTAAATCAATCTCTAATTACACTGACCTCGCCAAATAAGGAAGAATAATTCATTTCCATATACGAAATTATTCTTATGAAACCCTAGCCTCCGAGGCCTCTTATAAATAGATAGCCACGCACAAAGGTTAAGGTACATCTAAATTCCTACTGAAACTCTACAGAAATTATCCCCTACAAACCCTTGCCGCCATACTCTTTCTCTCTCTCACACAAGGCTCCGCCCACCACACACGGCTCCGTCCACCCGATTTTCCGATAAACACCCAACCTAACTTGGGCATCGGATGACCTTTGGCCAACACCCCCCGGGGTGTGGTCCTTTTACTCCGATTGTTTTGCAAGGAGAAAGAGAAGCGAAGAAGACGAAAGAATCTTAGGCGAATATTCTTGTGGGACGAAAATCGCTCATACAAATTGGTGCTTTTATTGAGAGCACGAAATAATACTCAAAGCGTGCTCCAAATCTATTTTTCACACTTTGTTTCAAAAAACCATGGTTGATACAAGACGTACGAAGAGTAACACCACCATGATGGACCCGTCTCATGGTTTCGTGGTGGAAACCTCAATGCAACCGTACGGAATCGTGGCTGCCAACACCTTGCAACCGTGTCTTAGTGATTTGCAGCCTCATTCAGCTGTTGGAATTGTAGAACAGTCGCCACATGACCCAGTGACCTCCATAACCTTGCAGCCGCAAGCCCCGATTGCCAGAGCTCGGAGCTGCTCTGCCACGCTATCCTGCCGTGGGAGCACAACAGCAGCCACACCACTCAGCTGCCGGAACTGCTACACATCCCCACGGCTACTTTGACATCGTCCTGGTCTTGGAGCAGATGCATTCTCTCCCTCCTCCACAACCACACTTGATGTATGCACCTGTGTAAGCGTCTAATGGAGCCCTAGCCCATATGCCGTTGAGCCTGATGAACACAACTCTACTCGACCCGCACAAGCAGGTGGAGAGGTCTCAAGCTGACAGGGCAAATGAGCAGGGTAAAGAACGAGATCGTGTAGACGAGACGCAGACAACTGCGAGCCGTACTCTGAGCTGTTTGAGATTAGGTCCAAAGACCAATATGCTCAAGAAAAGCGAAAAAGACGAAAGAATTTTAGGCAAATATTCTTATGGGACGAAAATCGCTCCCACAATGTTCATCTTAATATTGTTTCACATGAACAATTGTAGTCCTTTTTTCTCTTGTTAAGGCTCCTGAACATGAAAATCCTAAATAAAATCATGAGGATTCGTTCACACTTTAAGACTATCAACTCACAAATCAAATTTCGCCAAACGATGAGCAACTCCGTTGCATTAATGAGGCATGCAAACAAAAAGCACTGCAGACAAATGTTGTAAGAATGACTTTACATGTTCAATAATATTACCAATTAAAAGAAGAATCAAATTCAACTATATTGAGACAATCACTAGTTGTAGTCATGATTTTATGCCCAATTAAAAGAAGAATCAAAATAAGCTATTTTGAGAGAATCACTAGTTGTAGTCCTTCATTCAAGTAAATGCTTAAAAGTCTAAAGAATTGATTTCTCGATGTCGAAATTACTCTAATTCGAATTCAGTTGCCGTGTCAGAAATTTTTCAAAGGAGAAGCAATATTTAAAATACTAAAGCTCTAAAAAAAAAAGACAATCAAATACCATTAGAATTTAAATAATACTAATTCGCTTATATAAGTGGTTAGACTAAGGGGCAGATTTTTACTTACTGCTAACCACCTTTTTTTTTTTTTTTTTTTCTATCTCTGTTACAAAATTGAAGATAATTAAGGGCCTATTTAGTATCCAACTTGGATCCAATTTTATAAACTTAAAAGCAGATTTTAAGTCCAACGCTATAAAAATCGATTTGGTAGACCAATTTTTAAAAATTCAAAAACACCCCCATTCTTATAAATATATTTTTTTAAAAAAAGTGAAGTTTTATAGTTTTTTTTCTCTCTCTCTCGTCTCTCTCTCCTTCATGTCACGTCTCTCTCTCTGTTCCGTCTCTCTCTCTCTCTCTCTTTGAATTTACTTTTTTGAACAAGAGATCAAACAGAGCCTAAACTCCCTAGATAATATGAAGTAAATTTAGGTTTTACCCATAAAAAAACTTTCACTTTTGGAAAAAGCCAAAGCTTTTTCAAAAAAGACAGAAAAACCTCTCAACTTTCAAACCAAAGACATGCAAATGTAAAAGATTCCTTAGGAAATCAAAAAATAAATAAGGGCAATTTTGTCCATTTCGGCTTCTTTTAAAATTTTTCTCTAACTGCTCAAATAAATGGTGGGTTGTTGTAGGCCTTTTTCCTTTTTCCAGTTTTTTCTTTCAAACCTGGGATTTAAGAAGGAAAAAAAAAAAAAAGTAACCCAGTCAATATTCGCAGTTGCCATAGGGTTTTTCAGCAAGGGAGGTTGCGCCTTTGTGGCTCCGTCAGTGTTCAAATCTATCTATGCAAGAGTCTTATAAAATATTTGATATGTTGTGCTGTTAATTTGTAAATCATGGTTTGCATATTTAAAACATGAAAAACATTTCGAACACAAGGGCATGTGGCGCACACATGCTAGAATGTTTGTTCTTTTTTTATGTATCTTAAATTTGATTCTCTTTTCTGTTTTACAGAGGTTTAATAAAATCAGATTCCATCCAATCTCAAGGAACATAGACAAATAAATAAAAATTATTTATTCATATATTCTAAAAAGCACTATTTTTCGTCATCATAGGATACACACCGAATTAAATCACAACCGTCCATTTCCACGATCAGAAATCCTTGAGCAACTTGCGAACCTGCTCCAGCGTCACGAACAGTACAACAGTGAAAGGTCCCTGCCTAGAAATCGTAGGCACAAACCCTTTGTACAGCGCCAAAGGCCCCTCGGAGCGCACCGTTTTGAGCGCACAATCCAGAGCCCCCGAGTACGGCGGCTCAGCCCCTGCCTCCACCTTCATGTTCATGATCCTGGTCTTGATCACATCGACCGGGTTCGAAGCCACCGAAGCCACGAACCCAGCGGCAAAGCTCGCCGTCACGTGGGTCCCGAGCCCGTCGCGCAGAATCCCATTGTCCAGGATCGTCTCCTTGATCTGATCGTACGACGCCAACTGCGACGCCGTCACGAGCATCGCTCGGTTGATCGTCAACGACGACCCCCGCCAGAGGCTCGTGACCCCTTCTTGCTTCCCCATTCGGGCTATGGCGTCGATGACGCTCTTGTAGTTGCGGCGCTCAGCCACCGGGAGCCGACCGTCGGCTTGCATTCTGACCATGGCCACATCGGCCGGGTTCCCCACGGCGGCTCCGATGGCTCCGGCGATCAACCCGGCGGTGATCTTGCTCGGGAGCGGCATGTTGTGGGTCGTCGGGTCGGTCCATTTTTGCTTGAGAATGTCGTAGAGGCCCATCCGCGTCGTGGAGTAGAGAGTCTGCCGGAGCATGGTGGCGGACACGCCGGAGAACATGGCGGCAACACCTTCTTGTTGGATGATGCGAACGCCGACGGAAATCGGACCCGCACGCGCCGCCGGGGGAGGTGGGGGAGGGAGAGGGATAGAGACGCGTCTAGCGGCGGTGGTGTGGACGGCGGCGTAGGCGGGGCGAACAGCTTGCACAGCCGCGTTAGGGTTCGGGTTGGGGGCGTGGGTCTCGCCCTGGAGCTGCATCCGGACCTTGATGAGGTCGAGAGGGTGCGTGGTGCACCCGGCAATAATGGATGCTATGCCTCCTTCAACAAAACCTTTGACACCCATGTTGAATTTTCTCGAGAAACAAACAGAAAAAAAGGTTGGTTTGGTTTTGTGTATGGTATGAGAGACTGAAAAGAATTAAAGAATTAATTGAATTGGTTTTGGAATTAATGATTAAAAAGAAGACCAGTTGGAGTTAGGGTTCATCTCACTGGAGACCAGGAGATGAGAATGGAGGCTGAAGGCTATGGAGGAAGAGTGAGGAACGCTGGGCCTCTGAGACATATGCTATGAGAGTCACACGAAACGAAACGAAACGAAACGAAGGGTGAATGGTTTGGAGAAGGAAGCAGAGAATATTTATAGCACAAGGTAACTAGCGCTGGGTGGCTGGTTTAGGAAAGAAGGTGCAGAATAGTAAATTAGCTTCTTACGCGATTTCAGCACAAACATCCGAACCTGCAACTCACCCTATATTTACGCAGTTGTGGGTCCTGCCCTCCCACTCTATTTTGTCTAACGTATGCCTCCAATCAAATCATTTAGGATTAACAAAAACAGAGAAAATTTTGGCAAAAAAACCAAAAATAAAAACAGAAAGAAAATAAAAACGGAAATCAGTTCACATTGTAATTTACTGTTCGATTTTATCGGAAAGGTTAGGTATATGGAATGGAAGAGAAATAATGGTTCGACCCACATTTGTTTTTGTTTCTTGTTTTTTTTTTTTCGGTTGCCAAAATTAAAAAGAGAAAAGAAAGTTTCCCATATATACTCTCAATGTGTTATGAAGATTCAAATTTGATATCACTGATTTATAAGTTATACGTTTTTCCATTAAACTAGACCTTATTAACGACCTGAATTTGTTCGCATTGATAATTTTGGGTTAAACGCACATCCAACAATTAAGGAATATTCTTACTTTTTATTTTGGAAAATAATATTCTTATTTCAATTCGATGTTGCCTTTGTTCCTCTACAATTTGAATTTAAGCATATGCTCGAGACTCTCCGCTATTGCTGTAGTCAAATAACCAATGTCTATAAAATTCTAGAGTCCAAGGGATTTTACTTTTATGCTTATAAAATTCTCAAGTCAAAACGGTTTAACTTTCATGGCTAATTTTTAAACATAGCGTCTTGGATGATCTCATATATATTTTTCACTGTTTCATTTAGGTCACATGTTGTGCTAAACGATTTGACGGCTAGCACAAATATAGTTTTAAAAAAAATCTAAAATAATTTATAAGGGTATTATAACTCAAGTGATTAAGTGATGTCTTAAATTCGAATCTCCTCTCTCTCAATATAATTCGTAATAAATAAATAAATCATAATTTTTATGGATGAGATGAGAGTTGGAAATCGTCAAGACAGCGTAGAGGAGAGGGCATGCAAATTGAAATCTGCAAGTGCAAGGTATTTGTTTACGTTACATCTACGCTCATCACTCAGTCATCAATCATCAGTTTTTTTTTGGGGTGGGGGGCAAATGTTGAAATTTTGGCCAAGTGCGGTTTATTATTAGTATAGATTAGAGGTCGCAAGTGGGAAATCAATTCAACTCTTAAGTGGCTGTTCAAATTTCAACGGGACCAAATGCAAACTGATTGACTGGGTTTCCTTCCGTTCCTACTCAGAGGACAAATTGGCCTTTTTCAGCGTTTCTATCTGCCGAACACGTGTCCTGAGCTCTCATGAGAATTGGATCTTGTAGAAGGTTTGAAAGGGTTTGGACTGACGAAGTCGCCGAGACCCAGTTGAGGTGGTTGGCGGAGAAGGCGGCAATCGGGGAAGGCGCCGACCTCGCTTCCAGAAAAACAGGAAAGAGATTAAAAAAACAGAAAAGGAAAATATGGATTGACAAAATTTGACAAAAATATTTTAGAAACGTCGCCTGAGAGATTCGAACTCTCGCGGGGAAACCCCATGTACTTAGCAGGCACACGCCTTAACCACTCGGCCAAAGCGACGTTGTTGATAGATATAGCGAAGAATTATTTATAAATCAAGTCAGTAACAACAATCCCAGGACAGAGGTTGGCTTTTGTTTGTCGAGGATAGGGAGTTTCATTTTAGGAACCAAAAAGAATTGAAATCATTTTACATTTACTATGTTTTTGGGTAAAAATAAAATAAAAAAGAACACCTTTATATATCTCAAGTCTAGAAAATTTTTACACTCATTGATACATAAGAAAAAATTAAACATTCGAATTTCCTTATCAAACAAGAAATTACCATACTGACCCAATATGAATTAGGTCGAAGAAGAAAACCAAGAGGTGTTGGGAGTTCTAGATTGAGAATGAGCTTGAACTTGTGAAAATTATATTGTTGTGTCCAGTTAAGACTTTACTTTATTGTAGTATACTTTTGTGATGAACCCTAATCTAGAAAGAGGAGAAATTCAGAAAAGGAAACAAAATAAAGAATACAAATGTATAGGTATTACAATTTCTTGCATTAGTATTTATTTGAGCATGAAATTGAATTGAAACAATCACATACGTAACACTATTATTTGAGTGGTTCACTCATAAATTTCAGCTACATCCACTGTTTTGTATTTTGCATATATATGTAGAGAGTTTACATTTGCATTGAGATGAAACTATGAACTAAAAAGAAGAAATAATGAAGACAGCAATCCGGAGAGAGTTTCGATTTAAAAAAAAATAAATTCCGGAGAGAGAGAGTTTTATGAGCAGGCCAGCCCCCCTTTTATAGAGACTAACTATTCCCTGGGCCTTTAAGTATGATCATTGGGCCCGAAATGGAGATGCCATTGGGCCTGAAATAGTGAGGCCCAGACCATAGTGATCCTCCAATTTCAAGATTTAAAATTTAAGATTTCCTTATAATTTTCGGGAGAGGCTATAATTAAGAGTTTAAAATGACGAGGCCAATCCTACCATCAAAACATTTAAAATGTTTAAGTCCCATGATTTCTTTACATTTGTTGATGGTGAGATTTGACAGGACCCGACCCAAATTCCACTTTGGAATCTGAGCTGAACCCCTGGCAGGTGTCGGGTACTTTTTACCAAAATGCCCTTTTAAGTTTCCAAAATTCTTTTTCTTCAAGTTTGACTTCTGCCTAAAATTTAGTAGAGTCTCCATTGTAAGTTTTCCAAAAATTTTACCTTTATAAAACATGATTTTATAATCCCAAATGTTCAGCAAACACAATAATATAATTCAGGCAACCAAACGTCACATCATTTTGGACTCAGGCCTCTCTAACCCAAATAAATTGTTCTGCCATTTGAAACTGATCTTAACCGTTGGAACATCAAGAGTACATTAACAATTTCAAAATAGCTTAGCAAAACAACCTTTCAAACACTCGAACTTGTGGCTGCACCTAGTAACTCTAGGTTGCCTATGTATCCTTACTAAGAGATCAAGCTATACGTAGTTCTTCCACTCATTATATTTACACATAAATAGGCTACTCAAAGAATTTCCTCAAATCCATGAATCAATTTATATTTTACTTGTGCAAATCATATGTAAAAACAAACAAACTCATAAAATGCATTTAATTCTTCCTTTAAAACTCACATAAAGCTCATGTACGTGAATGAAGAACAAAACCATTTATTACTTGCCTCATAAGATTAGAAAAATAGGTATTAAAACTTTTACCCAAGAATACCAAGATAAAATCCTCAAGTTTTGTTTAAACCTCTTAAAACCCAAATATTCTCCACCTAGGCTTACCCCCTTTTATATTCCATCAATTCCTTTAATATACCGTCAATTCTGACAATTTCCCGTCAATTCCAATAGTATTCCGTCAATTCCAATAATGTACTGTCAATTCCTTGTGTCACCTAATGTGACATATTCTCGCAGGCCTCGGGAATACAAAGTCAACCCGAGCCGCAATCCGCGCAGGTCTCAGGGACACAAAGTCAACCTGAGCCTCCTCACAGGCCTCGAAGACACAAAGTCAACATGAGCCGCAATCCTTGCAGGCCTCGGAGACACAAAGTCAACCTGAGTCACAATCCTCGCACCACACAGTTCGGGCGTCCCCGAAACTCGTGAGGCATTATCATAAATGACAACCTGTTTTAAAGGTCATTGGGGGTACTCCCATGGTGGGTTTGAAAACTATAGTCTAAAACTCATCATAAATTTTCCCTTATTTCACAATCTATTTTCCGACATTTATATCAACTTTCCAATAAATTGATTCTCAACAACACTTAAAATATACACCACATTTTGATAAAAACCAAGGTCCATGATTCATCATCTTCAAACCACTAAGTATATATATATATATATATATAGGAGGCGGATCCGTGGCACCATATTTTTTACACAAGTTTTGACACAACTTTTGGGCTATTAGATTACTCAACTTTTAATGGTTGAGATTAAACCTAACATGGCAAAACAATATATTTTTCTTTAATTAATATTTATATATTGTGATTAAAATTATAATACCATATTAATTAAGAATTCATTCTCTCTCATCTCATTAATTATCTTTAATTAATTGACAGGACTTGCCCCGAATTTTCCGAAACCCGAGACGAATCCTGTGAAAATTCCGACATCGCCCCGATGCTGGGCCCACTTACTAAAGATCGAGACTTTCTACCAAAATTTTGGTAGAGTCTCCCATGTAATTTGAACAATCCCAAAATTTTTAACCTGCATAAAAACACATTTAAAATGATGAGAAAGCATACCTAGATCGCAAGATTTGGTAGCCGGAATTGCCAGAACGAGCTCCGAAAAATCTAGGTAAAACCGGCCGTGTTTTTGCAATTTCCGGCAATCGTGGTGGCTACCGTTGTTGGGGATGGAAGGAGGAGGAGCTGGTGGTCCTTTTGGGACTGGTGCCACCCCAAGAGGTGGCTGGAAAAAACGGTGGCGACGGTAAAATCGTCGCAGCTGTGTGTACCGGGGGGGGGGGGGGGGGGGGGGGGAGGACTCGCACGGGAGGAAAAGAGAGAGGGAGAGGGAATTTTCTGTTTTTATAAAAATCCTATTTTGAAATAATTACGATTGTGCCACTGAGTTTCTTTTGATCGTAACTTCCTCATTACAATTCCAAATCGAGCCCACTACGTGTCTACGGACTCATCTCGGTACGACCTACGTAAAAATACCCCTCGCTGCCCCAAACTCTTTTCGGACTAAAAAGTGATCAAATTACCCCTACCTCGGAGGCAAAATTGTAAATTCATATTTAAATTAATTTAATAATTTAATTGGATAAATAAAACAGGGTCGAGGTGTTACATTAATTCATTCTCTCTCTTTCTTCTAACCCAACAGGCAGCATGCACAATGTAATAACATGCAATTCACATAAACGGCCTCCAGCCTTCAAATAATCCGAAGCAAAACCACCAACGACGCTCTTAAGTCAAATAATATTCTAAACAATGCAGATAATGAATTCAAACAATTTTATGAATGCCCACTGTAATCAACATAAAATAACTTCCTAATTTCCATCATGTGATGTTTAACATCCTAACAAAAACGCAAGTAGTTTAAGGCCTCAGCCCAAATCGTACAACAATCCAAAACGGGTTGCAATACCCGTCTTAACCAGAACACATTTAAACAACCCTCCCTTGCCAAATTAGAAACTGAACAATTATCTAGTCACACCTCGGTTTCAGCCGAGTTTCAGGACCAACGACAAGGTCAGAACCAAACTCAATAAAAATAATATAAGTAAAATTTAGTCCGCGGCTACACCTAGGTATCCGATAATATACAATTTCCCTTTTAAGTAAAATCAATGAATAACTTTAAATTCCTTATTATATCAAATTCGACAAGGCAATCTTGTGAACACTCTATGAGTTCCTTTCTTTTATCAATCCTTTTCGTGCAACCATACCTTATCAAAGGTGTATGTTGCTGAACAACACTTCCCAATCCGGGACTTAAACATTCATACTCGGGGCAGGGTAATCACAAAGCACAACCTCACAGATCTCAACTCGAAAACGAATCCTCATATATGTGTATTTAATGCCTATCAATATCATTACACCCACCTCCCACCATCATCATGTACCAGGAAAACAATCCCGGGGATCGCTTAACTAGACTACATGGAGGAGTCCTCAACAACCATGTGGTTAGGGAACGAGCCTTCTAACCGGGTGACTAACTCTCAGCCGACACATACAGCCGAGACCTTCAAGACTTGTACGTCTGTGTCAAGTCCTACGCGCGCAGACTACCCAATCAAGGGTCTACGGTAACACCTCGTTAAGGTATGGCTGGGTTCCGACACACCCAAGTATCCATAACCATGTATCCAAGTATCTATTCTCACTGTTTCCAAGTATCAATATTCAAGGAGAGGTACATATGATGATGCACATCATGTACTAGGGAAAACAATCCAACTGGGGATCGTTTGACTAGACCATATGGAGAACAACCATGTGGCTAGGGAACGAGCCGTCCAACTGGGGGACGAACTCTCAGCCAGCATGTACAGCTGAATCCTCAAGACTCATACGCCTGTGACAAGTCCTACGTGCACAGACTACCCCTTAAGGGTCCATAAAACACCCCGTCAAGGGTGTCCGAGTGCCAACATATCCATAATTTTTCGATATCCAACAATTCCAGGATCCGTAAGCAAGGAAGCCCACACGCCTGAAACACGGTACGTGTGTGTATAGTAACCAGGGAAGATACGTATGATGGTGGAGTTTATAACCCTTATAACAATATTTTAAAATGATATTTCCTTCCTTAATTCAATTGTTCCAAAAATCCATTCATAGTATAGGCAATGACTTTCAAGCATATAATCCATATTCAGGGAGGTACATAGGGTAGTGCGTATAACACTTCAAACTGACATACTATAATCTCACTTTTTTCCAACATCTCACATCAAGGACCCAGGTACCCCACACATATTCAGCATAGATAGCACATTCTCAATTATTATATAATTGAACTCAAAATACTCAAATATGTCAAAACCCACATGTATAACTAACTTTACGAAATAATAATTTCAATTATTAAATATCCAATGAATTTAAATAACCCATTAAATTTATATGCATAATATTTCTATCACAAAACCATGCTGTTTATTTGAAAACAATGTCCACTCACACGAGGAAAAAGACGTTCTAAGGTCCAACTACCCAATTCAGATGACGGGATAGTCTCGAGGGACACTCGGTCAACCGGGTGGTCAAACTTTCTAAAACGGGTCAGCCGGGCCCACGGGACCTACGAAATTTAGTTTACGATCCGAACGTTTCTAAGGGTTCCTCAAGGTCTAAGATATATGTCCTGCGAGTTTGGTCCGAAACGGACAGTTGGATCGCTTACGATCGCACGATCGTATGGTTATCATAACACGCAAACTTTAAGTTATTAAATCGAAACATCCGGGTTCCGATTCACGATCTATGAATTCTTACACGATCCTAGGGATGTCTAGATTAACATACTTTAAATTCAAGACGATCCAACGGTTCACACATATCGAACCCGGATAACGTACACTAGGCGAAATCTGTTTGAGACTCAAAATGTATATGAATTGAAATCCGAGCACACCTACGCGCTCGTGACAACAAGGGGATCGCATCGGGACACAATGCCCCTCTGCTACAGTGCCCACGCGCCACCACACGTGTGGTGTCCAAAGCGATAACACTTCGCAGAAAAATCTCAAAATCACGGCTTAAAACTCCTACCCTAAGTGTAACACCCTATTTGGAGTCGCTTTTATTTTTGGGCCTACCCCAAAAAGTGACTAGAAGTGGCTGGAATCGCGATCCCAAAATCGACCGAAATTCAATTCGAAAATCAAACTACTTAGGCTCAAAATTGATAAAATCATACCTAACCATTAGCTAGATCATGAAAAATAGGTGAGAAAACATACCTCACTCGCCGGAATTGGTGACCAGATGACAGAGAACGAAGTCGGAGAATTTCGAGCAAAAAACCAGCCCTTTCTCTTTGATTTTCAGGCGAAAACACAGCTGCAGGCAGCGGGGCTTGGCTGGGGTTGGAAGAGGACGGTGGCTTGGTCATTTTGGTACCGGCCCCGTCAATTTTAGTGGCCAGAGTAAAGAACTGCCGGCCAAAACATGGCCGGCTGGGTGCTGCCGTTGCGAGAGAAGAAAGATGTCGCGGGAAGAGAGAGAGAAAGAGAAAAATCAGATTTTTATCAAACCCATTTTGAAATAATTACAATTTTGCCACTGGTGATGTTTTGCTCGTAACTTCTTCATTACAACTCCAATTCGAGCCCACTATGTATCTACGAACTCATCGCAGTATGATCTACGTAATAGTACCAAACATTTCTCCAAAATCCTTCAGGATTAAAAAGGGACCAAATTACCCCTACCCCGGGCGCAAAATTGTAAATTCATATTTAAATTAATTTAAAATTTTAGTTGGATAAATAAATCAGGGTCGGGGTGTTACAATCTACCCTCCTTATAAAAATTTCATCCTCGAAATTTTACGTACCTGCAATTGCAGAGATAAGGGTTTCTTCCTCATAGCTAGGTAAAGTGGCCTGTATGAGGAAGCTGAAGATGGTGACATCAAATTTCCTCCATTGCAGAGTGGGATGGCAGTTCATCTCACCCACCTCAACACTTAGTAACACCAAGTACCCTCTCCTCTTCAACTCACTCAAGTGTGACAAACAGTTCCTATATGTAGTCCTTAAAGAGCCTTGAGATTTGAGAGAAGTCGCTACCATGTTGTGAGCAGAGCCTAGTGCTCGAGCTAGACAAGTAGAGAATGAAGAGTCTCCCTTTCCAACCTGCACCATCTCTTGTGCGTTACTGGGGTTTTCGATTTATCTCTCATACCATGATCCATTTCCTACTCTGATGAAAGATTTCTACTCAGATGTGCTCACCTGTGATGAGACCCCAAAGCACTCTCTCTACATTGTAGCAGTGCAATTAAATGTTTGAGAAAAAACATATGTATTCTTTACTGATATAATCCCCTTTGAGGAAATCATTTGAACAAAGTAAAGTCAAATCCTCATATCTGAATCCAGTCTTAATGACATGTATAAAATCTTTCTATCTCTACAGATAGGATTACCAGATCCATCTGGGTCTCATCCTTGGACTCGACCACAGTATTCCCATCACACACGAGCCTCATTCTATAAGAGAAATACGGTTATCTTAATCTTTTTCACACTTGTGAGTCTGATTATACTAAAGCAGTCTTTCAGATCATGAATCCAATGATTCGACATCATGAAATTACTCTCCCCAAAGAAATGTTGAGCTTGTAGTATCTTCGGCTCAATGATCAGTGCACACAATCAAAAATTAGCAACATGTTCAGGCAATGGAGGCTCCCTAGAAGCTGTTTGAGCAACTCCATGTTCTCTAGCCTGTAAGAACTCAGCAAACGACTTTATCATAAGAACATCCGACTGTACAGTAGGCACAGGTGTTGCCCCATGCGAAACTTCCGGCTCCTGCTCACAATCTTCCGGAACTTCTGAAACAACCTTTGTCTGTGGTAAAGCTTTGGCTCTACTTCTGCCTCAATGGCCTATGCATCTTCCTCTTCATCTTCCTTTAATTGGTTCCATTTCCAGAAAGATGAGCGGAAGTAACCCAAATCGCTAGTCAAACTCACAGTGGCTGGAATTTTAAGAATAAGTCCTCTTGCTTTGTTTCTTTGCTGTTTTGGACTTTCACGTGGTGGCTTCCATCACATCCCTCTTATATATTTTTTTCTTCTATTTTTCTCCTTCACATGGAGGGCTTTGTTTTCTTTGATATGCAAGACATCAATTTCCAACCACGATGATGTGCTTTGTCGTGAGCTTCATATAGAGGCTTGCAATTACCCTTAGAGTAATTACATGATTCCTCTTTTGCTTTTGACTCCGTGATGGAATCACCACATCATTGTCCATTCTTTCTTTGCTTTTTGCTTGCAGCCAAGTCAGACTTGGAGTTGTGACAAGTTTGAGATGGTTTCCACCATCATATGAGATCAATCATTCTAGATAATTTTGGGTGCTTACACATCGCAATGACTTGTTTTGGATGCTTTAAACATCACCAAGAGAGAGGCCTTGCTGTGGATTTGTGAAGGTTTGCTCTGTATTTTTTGTACAACAGGAGCAAAGTCCAGCAGAAGCCATGGGAGCATACCTTGCTCCGGTGTTGTTGCTTGCTTTTCTCTGCGTTGCGTGACTCCTCTCCTCCTGCGGCTGTCCCTCTTTGCTTTTGACTTCATGGTGGGTTCTTCCCCACATCATGGGCTATTCTTCTTTTGCTGTTTGTTTGTGGCTTTGGATGCTCAAGGCATTTGTGAGAGAAATCTCAATGTCTTACTGCCTTTAAGAACAATGAACAAAGAAATTCATATCGAATCTCTTTATCTCTTGCTAGAAATCTGTCAGCAATTCATTTGCTCTCGTATGCTCTTCTCCCCCCTTTTTTATTTCCATAGCCGTGCCTTTTGTAGGCTAGCCGTAAGAAATCACTTTTGTGAAGGACTCTTCATGCAATAATCACTCCACCAAAACAGGAACCACCAAACTCTCTTGAGAGTTTTTCATTGGTTGGTCAAAATCCTATTTTTTCAAAACTCCTTTAAGAGATTTGCATGTGAGATCAATCGACCTTTGAATTGTTTTATCCCTTGGCTTTGAAACTGGAAAAGCTTATTGGATAATTGGCTTTACTTGTTTTTTTGTTTGAAACACTTATCATCTACATTAGATAAGGCCTGTTGGACATGGGCTTAGGCAAACACAATCCAATTTTTTTTTTTTTGGGTGAATTTTTTCTTGTTCAACAATGTGATTATTTTATTAATTAAATATTAATTTAGAATCGGGTTATTACAAGATTGACTTCCTCAAATAGTCTCCTCACTTTGTTTAAACTTCTCGTTATAGTCTCTCCGATAATTTTCACTCAAGTGATCCTCCAACTCTAGCTTTCGTGTCAAATTGATCCTACTATCAAATTAAGTCAAAATTGCCATCAAATTGATGTCAATTTGGACACTAGTCTCCTCTAAACCGACCAACCCAGCTATAAAACTGACATTTTCCTCCATAGAAATGTCACTCTTATGGGATAGGGTTTCAATTTGGAGGAAAATGTTCGTTTACTGAGCTGGACGGGTAGCGGAGATTAATGCCCAAATTGCAGCATATTTGCAAATTTATGAGCAAACTAGAGGGTACATAATAAAAAGCTTCCATAATTGTGTACGCGGTAAAATACGGTTTAACCGGGAGAAGACAAAAGAGGGAGAATCACTGACAATTTGAAAAAAAACCCAATCGTCGACACCCGACAGTCCACTCTCGGATCCGATCCGTCTTATATTCCCTCCCATTCCATCTCTCTCCTCCTCCAGCTCTTCTATCTCACCTCACCATCCACATCACACCTACATCCACCAGATGCTTCCTTCGCACTTCCATCACCAACAACACTACCCTCACACAAATTCCCTTTCTGCACCTCCAAATTTCCCCTATTTCCTCTCCCTACCCCCTCACCGCCACCGCCACCGCCACCTCCACCGCCGTCGGATTTATGTATAGCAGAAAAGACATTCTAGGGTTTCTGTGTTCTGGTCTCATCCTTGGCGCCGGATAAGATCAACTGACTCGACGAATTCGATCAATGCTGGTCCCTGGAATTCTAGGGTTTCAGGGCCTCCTACTGCTCCTCGTCCTGGCCTGTTTCCTTGTGATTCGTCACAAGTGGAAGAATGCGGTGGTCAATAAAGAGGAAATCATGCGGCTTGTGGCTATGGCTTCAGAAGAGACCGCCGTCGCTGAGTTTCAGGCCACGTCTCCTTACGGTCCGGTTGTGCAGCCGGTGTCCTTGCCGTACCACTGTGCCGTCTGCTATGCCAGCACCACAATGCGCTGCTCTAAATGCAAGGCTGTCCGATACTGGTTCGTTTTTCTTTTAATTATTGTTTCTTTTTAGCTTTATTTTATGCTTTTTCTGGACGATGTTTATGTTTGCGTATTTGTTTGAATTATGTGATCGATTCAGCTTGCTGTTTAATTGAGAAATTGCAATTGTCCAGCTAGTGTGTTGCTTGTGTATCAAAATTCAATTGCGTGAGATTATGCCCTTGGATTATTATTAGTACTATTATTATTTTGTGTTGAGGAAACATTATAAATAGGAAAATTTACATGATTTGATATTTGGATCTGGCTGCTAGCTCCTACGGGAAAGATTTGATTTGATTTTAGTTTTGACGACATTATCACCAGATTTAACTATAATATTTTGGGCTTCCGATTATGCCTTTCTGTATGTCTAACTCTCTGAACTCTGAACTACCATGGGATGTGCACAATCACTCTCATGGTGGTTACACATGCTAGCATAGATATAGTTAAACATTGTTTTCACTTGAACATTTTCGTGTAGTTCTGGTAAGTGTCAAATCATTCATTGGAGACAAGGTCACAAAGATGAATGTCAGCCTTCAATTGATGCCGTGCGGTTTCAACACAGGAGTGACTTCCATGGTGAAGCAATATCTCATCACGGTAATCATTTTTGAGATACAGTACTAATCTCAATTGGTTTAAGAAGCTTCATTCATTCATGATTGGATGACGATGATTGAATTAACCATTGCGCAGATGGAAAAGGATCACAAGCTAATTTAACCACATTCAGTACTGCATCTTCGGATGCCAGAGAGAAACTTCTTTCTGATGGTGTTGCTCCTGATCAGCTTGAGAATATGTCATCACCCTCAGGATGTGCTAAGTTGGCGAATATTCAGGAGGACATATCACATGCAAATAAGTTAAGTAAAATGAAATCCAGTCATATTGATAAAGAGGTTGAATCTACACCAAAAATTCCCAAAGCCAAGAAAAACATATCTGGTGATGCTCAGCCTGAAAATATTGGCAGTAGGAAGCTGACCAGAAGACCTATTTCATCAGAAAAGAAACTTACTGATGCCTGTAAATCCAAGAGCTCATCAAGTAATGACACGGAGGATGAGTCTAAAGAAGAAGAATCTCTGTCACATAGTGTTTCTATTGATCGGCCATCTTCAACCACTGGAGAGCATATGTATTCCAGTTCTAGATATGAAAAGATTGAAGCTTATCATGCATTGCCTGCAAATGAAAAAGTTGGTAGTATCCCAAACTTGCCACAAAATGCCCGTAATGGATTGAAAACTTCTGTGAAGAAAGTTGTGCAGCAGTTTAAATCCTCAAAACAGCTGAAATCCAACCTCTCAGGTCGTGGAGAAGAGATTGTTGGAAAATACAAGGTTATTGTCAAATTTGTATTGATTCCTTTACTAGTAGTTTCCTCTGTTATCGATTGGATACCAATTTTGTTTTTATACTGTATTATTGACAGGTAATTTTTCCGTATGAACTGTTCGTGAAACTGTACTCCTACGACAATGTGGAACTTTGTCCATTTGGCCTTATGAATTGTGGGAACAGGTGATGTGGAGAGTTATTTTTGCACAGAACGTTTTAAACATATAGAAATAAATCATTCGCATGCTCTAGACTAGAGTTTAACCAGTTTCAGTAAATCCTTTTGTCGGGTCTGTTAAAACTCTTTAGATTTTTCTTATGCGGAATTTTAACAGAAGTTCGTTGAATTTTTCGCTGATAATACATTTATTTATTTGTTTGGATTTCTCAGCTGTTATGCTAATGCGGTGCTCCAGTGTTTAGCATTTACTCGGCCTCTTGCTTCTTATCTTCTTCAAGGGCTCCATTCTAGAGCATGCAAGTTTCTCTTCATGACTCCTACACATGTTTTTATTTTTTTATATAAATTTTATAATTTTACAGCCAATTTAATTGTTAGGACCATGTGTTTGATGGCCTTTCCATTGACAAATTTTATCCCTGTGCCAGGTCAAAAGCATGACTGGTGTTTTATCTGTGAGTTTGAAATTCTTCTTGTGAAGGCAAGGGAAGGGAAGTCTTTACTGTCCCCGATCAGGATACTGTCTAAAATACATAAAATTGGAAGTCATCTTGGCCATGGAAGGGAAGAAGATGCTCATGAATTTTTGAGGTGAGCCAGCTAAAGACAACCAGATAGAACTTTGTTGCAAGATCTACTCTTCCTTTTTTGAATATGTATCTTTTCACCAATTACTAAGATGGCAGGTATGCTGTTGATACCATGCAATTTGTTTGCCTCAAGGAAGCTGGGGCTGTTGGTCCTTTGGCAGAAGAAACAACCCTAGTAGGCATGACTTTTGGAGGCTACCTTCGATCTAAGGTTGTTAACTTTTTGATATTTTGTCAAAATTTACATGTTTTTGGGTTTTTGTTCACTTACAAATGTACAAGTGCATTCTGATGTTGTAATAAAAATAAATAATGGTATTTCTTGGGATGCCATGATTGGAATTCTCAGATAACGTGTATGAAGTGCCTTGGAAAATCTGAGCGATTTGAGCAGATGATGGATCTTACTGTCGAAATTGATGGGGAAATTGGAACTCTTGAAGAGGCTCTTGCACAATTTACGGCTACTGAAACTTTGGATGGAAAAAATAGGTACCATTGTAGCAGGTTGGTTCATTTGCACCAGTATAAATTTTATTTATTTGTTCAGTTGTGGGATAAAAGTCTTATTTTATCATTGTGGCCCTTTATTACATCTTAGTTCAATGCCCAACACCTAGATCATGGTTTGCAACTGTCTTCATGGCATAGTTGCTTTATTTCTAATTGGGCTGCCAACCAACTATATAGGTTTGTGGACTGGGAGAGAGAGAGAGAGAGAAAGGTAGGTTGGGGGGGATGGGGGGCGATGGTGGGCTTGTCACCCAATGATCACACACCTGTGTCTTTGCTTAACACTTCTGTTTGTTGTTCTTTTGTTGAGGTGTTTCTCTACAGGCCTTAACACTTGTGGCCTGATTATAGCTGAGGAACCATGTAAATATGGAGATTCTAGTGCAATATGATCTCAGAGTGCTCACCTACCTCACTGCTAGTTCAAAAATTATTTTTTCCTCGCTTTGGTTGGGCAATTTGACCCATCTTCTTAGGTGGCCTGACAAATTTTTAGATTCAGTATGTTACTTATATAAAGTATTCTTTCAGGTGGGTCTCAAGTCTTCTTTTTTCCACTCTTCTAATTCTTTGATGCTTGTTTGTTCCCAACATTCGTGAAGGTGTAAATCTTATGAGAAAGCCAAAAAGAAATTAACAGTTATGGAGGCACCAAATATCCTTACAATTGTGTTGAAGCGGTTTCAGGTAATTAAAATTCTTTTATATTTTTTTGAACTTTGCTTGTCATGTATTTTTTTAGAAATATTAATTTGTGCTCTATACCATCCATGACTGCAGTCTCGTAACTTTGAGAAGCTGAATAAGTCGGTACGGTTCCCAGAGGTTCTCAACATGTCACCATATATGGGTGGAACAAGTGATAGATCTGCTTTGTACAGTCTTTATGCTGTGGTTGTTCACTTGGATATTATGAATGCTGCATATTCAGGCCATTACGTGTGTTATGTAAAGAATAATCAGGGGGAGTGGTTCAAGATTGATGACAGTTCAGTATGTATTCCTTTCATTTCTCATATTTCCGTCTTAGTTAGGGCCTTATGTTAATTTGTTGCTTTCTGGGTGGAACTGTCTCTCTGCTCGAATCCCTGTTTATAGGAGGCATATATCTATTGTTATGTCCTTGGATGAAGTTGATTATAATACATTGTTTTCTGGTATTTTGCATATCTCCAATTTATGGCCAGTGAAAGACAAGAAACCTGCTAATGAATTTTGCATGTATGCATCCATTTGCTTGAACTTCTTCTAGACGTGTAATTCAAAGGAAATAAAAAATAAAAAATGCAAGTCCGAACACTGATGATTATTGGATTGAGATGTTTTTAACTTTTTATTTAAATTTCTTGAACACGCATGATCATGTAGGTTGAACCTGTGGATTTAAAGAGGGTGTTATCCCAAGGGGCATACATGCTTCTTTATGCAAGGTAACATTCCTATGGAGCCCAGTTTACAAATGATCTTCTATTTTTGTTTTGTCCTAAACACCGTAAGATTTAATGTTTCTAGGCGCACTCCACGGCCCCCGGCCTTTCTTGGAAGTACTGCCGTTTCCAATGGTGAGAAATTGAAGAGAAGGAACTTGGAAGCTGTTCCTTCCAGCCATACCAAATCCAAATCGAGATCTAATTCCGTGGTTCCAAGTCTCATCAGCAATCAATCCCTAAATCAAGATCCAGATGATTGGAGATTCCATTCAACGCACAGATTTCCTGCTTTGGATTCATCAAGTGAGAGTTCATCCATTTTCAGCTCGTCAGATGCAAGTTCTTGTAGCACCGTGAGCACCAAGGACTCTTCCAGCAACGAAGATTTCTCCGATTACATATTTGGTGAAATGGGACCCGACTGGTACAGCCAGTATAGCAGGCATTCATCAGCGGCAATGACCGGCTTGTACGGAGAAAGAGCCTCAACAGTTTTGTGTAGCGACAGAAGTAGACATCGTAGAAAGTCAACCTCGGATTAGTTAGCAGTGGTAGGAGTAGAAGTAGGGAAATTGACCAGCAGCAATTTGTATGGTCCAATATTCCACCCGTTGGGGATGTAAGAAGCACAAATGGAAAAACAAAAGGATCAGCTCAAACATTTTATTGAGGTTTGAGCTGAGATGCAAGTAGGAAATAGGATAATAAAGTCACTAAGGTTTATTACCAACACTGACATAATTTAAAGAAGTCAATCATATTAATCTTTCATTGGGTCCTTTCTTCAATAATTATAATATGGTATGATAATTTTTAGTATCACACGATAATCCATTTTTCCTTACTCTTTGTTCTTGTCTTGTCCGAGGAAAGAATAGGGGCCACGACAGGTAAAACGACACCGTTTGGATTATCTCCCCCACCACTGCGAGAACATAAGCGGAGGAGAGAGAGCAGTGGGTGATGACGAGTAAAAGGATATAATAAGCAAAAAGGAATTTCAAACCCAAATCAAATGCCAGCAGTAGCATTAACAAAATATAATCTCATTTACCACCAGAGGGCAGCGCCGATTAAGCACAATCGCAGCATTCGCATTTGTGCCTCAATTTTAGGCATAGGCTGCATAGCCGCCGGAGCCAACAAGGCCATGGTGACCACCGCCGCAAGCAGCAGCAGCAATGGTGGCGCGTATACGACGATCAAAGAGAGAGTGAGATTCGAAAAGGAGATCAAGAAGAGCAAGTTCATCGCCATCGCTGGTCCCATCCCCGATGAACAATCCGCTCAATCCTTCCTCTCCCAGGTACTTTCACTCTTCTTCTTCTTCTTCTTCTTCTTCTTCTTCAATTTCTTCAAAAAAGAAAATAATTTGAAAATAAAGAACCGTTGCAAATGATGGGTTGTTGTTTTAGGTCCGAGATCAACGTGCTACTCACAATTGCTGGGCGTACAAGGTTGGTTGGGTTAGGTTTTGTAAACTCTCATTTTCTTTTTGGTTGGTTATTGGTATTTTTTAATTAAGCCGGTGAGCAATTGATCAGGTTGGAGATCAATACCGGTCTAATGATGATGGTGAACCGTCGGGAACAGCCGGAAAACCCATTCATTCTGCTATTGAATCTTCAGGAATTGATAGAGTTATGGTGGTCGTCATCAGGTTAATTGATTTGTTTTCCACTACAAAATGCTTTCTTTCACTTGCATTTGTTTGACGAATTTATTCTTGAAGTATGTATGCACACTGTTCTGTGCTGTCTCTTTTATTAGTGGGTTTTACATTGTGTTTTGGATTGTATTTTATTTATTTTTCGTAGGCACTTTGGAGGTATTAAATTGGGTACTGGAGGACTTGTCAGGGCTTATGGAGGAGTTGCCTCAGAATGCTTGAGAAATGCCCCAACTTGTCTTGTAAAATCCAAGGTATTAATTAGCTTTCTTGCTTTTATTCCAACTGGTATGTCAAAGTTGTCCTGTTTAGTTACTTGACAGAAAAAAAAAAATACTGCTTCAGAAAGCAAGGAGACTAGAACGGGAGAGAACTTCTCTATATCGGTCCATTCTTGGTTGTAAATTGTAATCTACTCTATTAGTATCATAAAATGGATGGGGGTTTTCTTCTTTTGCCTCGTACTTGGAGGTTGTATTTCAACACCTTGGGACCAAAGCTCACGAATGTCTGGATTAATTTCATTTGGTTTGAATTAAAGCCGTGTTAAGTTTTTCACCCCCAAAAGAAATTCCTTTTCTGCATTGTTAAAATTTTGAAATATATGATCTTATCCTTTCTTTCTGTAGGTGAGAATGGGTGTGGAGGTTCCATTTGATCTTTTGGGCGTTCTATACCATCAGGTGAGCTGGTTCAGATGCATGACAATAGCTTCCCCTTTTGTGTTGAGATGATCAAATCAAATTTATTAAGTATACCCATTTCTTGTATTTTGATGTTTACAGCTACAGTCTTTTCAAGTTGAAGACATCAAGCAAGATTATGAGACTGGTAAAGATGGCATCACCGTGGTTACTTTCCAAGTTGATTTTGACCGTATTGAGAAATTGGAGGATGCTATCAAAAGCCATTGTAGCCGTGACTTAGTGTTCTATAAGCGCTGAAACAGCCTTAGCTAGTGTAGACATTTTCATGATGAAGCATTTCAAGACTGGTACATACATTTTACGTCTGCTGTGCTTGGAAGCAATCTTTTGCTACAGGTAAGACCCCAATATACAGAAAAATCTCTAAAGCAGCTGCAGATTGTTTAGAGATATTTAATATATTAATTAAACTAGTTGGTACGAAAGATCAACTTATTCTTGAAGGTTGCTTGTTTACCTGACATGTTGTATATAGGACAGCCTTCGTTATATGAGAAGAAATATGCTCTTATTTTATGGACTTGGGTGCAAGTTTAAAAATTTAGTGCTAAACTATTATTTTATACTGCCCACTGCATTGTGTTCTTCTTGGCTCAGACATCATGTCAAGTCTAGGCTGATAGTCATAGCTCTTTAATCCAGAGATCGATTCCATTTTAAAAATTGCCTTCTGTTAAACATTTTTTGTAATGTGTTTCTTCTTGGTCTGATCAGGTGGTTCTATAGTAAGGTGGTCAAGTCACATGATTCCGTACTTTACTTACGAGCTCGTGTAGTACTCGCCCCTATCTCTAAAGGGACTTGTGCACTCCACTCGCTGTTTACTAAACGAGTGATTCTGAGAAGTAGCATAGTAGTCATACTCGAACTCCAAATACAATCTGCAGCATCTTCAATGATTCTGGATGGTTTGGCATTTATGCTAGCGCTGTAAGGCCCACCCTTTAGTTCTAAATCTTCATGGTTAATGTGGCTTGCATTTTGTTTTCCATTTTTAGTATTGGAATACAAAGCTTTCCCAACCACATCTCCTCAAACACCACTTATCAGCTTACTCTCTCTCCCTATATAACTGGTCATTCTTCTTCATATAGATCCAAAATAAGCGCTTTCAAACCTTCACTCCCATTAGAGAAAGAAAATGGCTGCTAGTCCTATTGGATACAACATTGTGTGGTTATTTGAAAATTTCAGTGTCTCAGCAGGCTCAAGTTAACTTTCAAGTATTGCGACGTTCCACTGCCTTCCTTTCCTACATTGCCTAAACCCACATTGCCAACTACCCCTTTGATCCCAAGAACCCAAATCCCTTTGCCAAATATTCCAACATTGCCTTCCATCCCTGCTGCCCCCAAGCTCACTCTACCTCCACTTCCTGCCACTCCATTGCCAACTATCCCGACTACGATCCCTTCAATCCCCTCCATTCCAACAACAATTCCAGCAGTTCCTTTCCTGTTCCCTCCGCCATCAAATTAAACAGCTGGTGGTGCCCTGTTTGATTTTTGACATCTACATTTGACCTATATTAGATAGATGTTGGTTTTATTGTTAAACGGTTCTGTATTTGAGAGGATTGAAGAGTGCGTGTTTGTTTGTCTTATGAAATTTTTTCTTGTCATGCATGCGTCCTAGATATAGATGTATTGTTTTTTGTAGTCATTTCAGTTTAACATGTGTAATGCTCTTGTTGTATTGTCTGCTTTGTTAGAATATACGATTCTCATCTGTTTTGGTGATCAGCTCCTCTCAAAATTTGATCATAATCATATCATTAATAACTGGTAATGTCAGCTTAAAGCATATAAAAGAAAAAGAAAAAAAAAACAAAGAGATATGGAGACACTTGATGTGATGAACGATGATTTGATTTCCAAGAGCTACTGGTAAAGTCGGCTTAATTTATGAGTTTACATGTTATATGAATCCATATCGACTATAAATATCTTGAGCATCATTAGCACTAATCAATAAAGAGGGGTAATCCATTTTGTTTACATGATTAACAAGTGGATCCGTATTTTGTTTGTTAATTCTTCATCGGATTACCCAAACAATGTGGTTTAACAATCGAACCGTCTACATTTTAGGTCATCCTTCAACTTGCATTAAACACAACAACTTGGAAATTGATGACCAAATAAGCAATCTCAAACCAAACACAAATTAATCTCATAACGATCAAATGTATAAAATCATAAGTAAATTAAATATAAAGTAATTGCTGAATAAATAAGTTACTAAATGTTGAAGCATAAATTTTCTATATAAAGCTCCTTAAACTCAATGATGGCTTTTCCCAAGCTCTTTCTCTTTTTCTTCACTCTGTCATTTCATCAAGATTCCCTATATAAAAACCAAAGCATTGCAGAACTCATAAGAAAAGAACATTGGATTGAGGGTCTCAACTGTTTGTTTTTGTTATCTGTAACCCGTGACTCATGTTTTGGGATTTAGGTAGCTGCCAAACAGGGCCTCATGACTGGCATCGTTTTCGTAGCTTTCTGCCGAATAAAGCCCCTCTCCTGCTTTGAATTCAATAAAGCAAGTGCAACGAGAAAACAGCTCATTTGTGACACAAGTCAAGGCACCCAATAGATCTCTTACATCCCAAGTTGCAACCACAGAAAAAATAATTATAAAAAAAAAACCTGTACCCTCCTTTAATCCTTATCTGCCTTTCCTTTGCTCTCTCCCTCCATAAGAAAATCTAGACCCAAAAGAAAAATAACATTCTCACACATGGGTTCTATTATTTTCTCTCTCTTTCTTCTTTCCCTTGCATTTCCTCACCAAACACATAATTTCTTTGTGACTGCTGACTCAAATTTGATCCAGAAAACTTGTAAGAACACCAAATACTATGGCCTCTGTGTCTCAACCCTCAAATCTGATCCCACAAGTAAAACTGCAGACACAAAGGGATTGGCAGTTATTATGGTTGGGATTGGGATGGCAAATGCAACTGCCACCTCATCTTACTTGTCCTCTCAACTGGTGAGCTCAAGGAACAATGACACAAACATGAAGAAGGTGCTCAAGGAGTGTGCTGATAAGTATGGCTTTGCTGGAGATGCCCTCCAAGCTTCAGTGAAGGATTTGGCCTCAGAGTCTTATGATTATGCTTCCATGCACATCAATGCAGCTGCTGACTACCCCAATGCTTGCCACAATGCCTTCAAAAGGTACCCAGCTCTGGCTTATCCTCCAGAACTTGCAAGAAGAGAGGAGGGTTTGAAGCATATTTGTGATGTGGCTTTGGGAATTATTGATAATTTTGGTTGGTAATTAAATTTTGCCTAACTAAAGTGCATTCAATAATGCAAGCTTAAAAAGAGCAGAAAAAAAAAAATCTTTAATTTTCTCAATCATTGTAGTCTACGTTTGGGTTTATGTTGGTACTGTCGGCTACTTATTGTATGATTTGGGCTTGCAAGTGCCAATGCATGACCTAAACATATGTGATTAATTGCCAACGAGTCTAGTCTAGTGAAAATGGTGGCAGATTAGTGTATTCAAGTTTGAACTTCCATACTATTTTAGTAGTGTGTGTGAGATAACCCTCACTTCCTCTTACAATTTAGACTATCGTTTGTACTCAAAAAACATGTATAATTAATTATTTAGAATAGAATGTTGATGCAGGCAAATATTTCTCTTCCTTTTGTTGAAAGATATTACTAGTTTAAATGACCATCTTTTCAAACAAAAAATAAAATAATGAAAGTGTGAAGGTGATCTGGACTTGTTGAACAGATTGTAGAAGATGGTTGGTATCACATGCTATTCGAAAGAGTTCTCCGGCTCTGAGGAACATGTCTTTTACTAAAGTGATAAATCTGTTCCAAAAATTTCTGAAGTCTTCTTAATTCAGAAATAATAAAATAATAAATAAAATTTAAACCAAAAAGGTGGATGTGTTGTAAAATAATTGGGATATGTGCGAATATTGAGCTGCACGTAAAGTAGATGAGACACAGTATTTAACGAGGTTCGGCTATGCCTACGTCCCTGGAGAGCAGTAGCAATAACTTTTCCACTATGTAAAATAATAGGGCTACAACTTTAGTGTTTACAATATGTATGGCTCACTCAATTTTCTCTCTTGGAGAATTTCTCTCTTGCTCTCTTTCCTCTCAACTCACTCACCCTCTTTCTTCCTTCTCTTCCTCTTCTCTAAGCTCACACTTCTCTTGATGGAGGTATCTATTTATAGGCCTAAGACATTGGTGGTTCACCTCACAATATAATTGGTAGACAACATCATTAATATTCTTCAATCAATTGGGTAGTGGTTTAGTTTGGTGGGTGTGAGTTGGCTATGTGGGCTTCACCTATTCTTCTTTACTTATTCTTCTTTACAACACTCCCCCTTGGAGACCACATGTCCCTAGATTGGTTGCCTCATTAAAACCTTGCTTGGAGAAAACCCAGTGAGGTAGAAAACTGATGGAAGGAAGAAAATTACAGTAATCAGTGCAGCATAGTTCTGGATACTCCCCCTGATGAATATCTCCCCCTGATATCTTCATGATTATCTTTTGGAGCGAAAATCTTTTGGAGTGAGTGGAGGATGTAGCCATCAACTATTCATATAGTTGAGTGAGTAAATATATTTCCAGTGAACTATCTCTATGTAAATCATAGAAATTTCCAGAGTCCGCGTTTTCAACAAAATCAGGGCTATATGTAAGTTTACTCGAAAAGAATATGCCTGTATATGGTGTTATGCGGATATAGCACCAAGTGTGCCTTGCATCATCCCAAAATGATGGCGATGGAGTTGAACTCTATCTGGAATATACAATGTCTGGTCTAATATACGTCCGGAAAATTATTTAAGTGCCCAACGGATAATCCACACAAAAATGCTTCAATACTTTCTTAGCAAAAATCTCATTGGCATAACGCTCGATTTTCAGGTCGAGACAAATATTACATGAATTCTGCAGAAGCTTTAATGTGTTGCAAACACATTATAATCAATGTACTCACTGAGGTAATTTATGCATATTAATATTGAGTACAGATTTTGTGCTTCAAGCATATGTCCTTTAGGGACTTGCTTTATGCAATGTCAATCCTCTCAACGGATTTTGTTTAAAATGGATTAAACTTTATGACACATTATATAGCTTTAACCCAGCTATTTATACATTTTTAGGAAATCGCTTCTGGCGAAATGCTCCGTGCATTTAATAACCCTTAAAGATAATATGTTGGTCTCCGTAATTGTGCAGTAAGGGGGCACAATTGAATCTGTAAATATGAAAAAAACCTAACATTCCTTGTTTATACCAGAAACATTGTGTCATACAAAGTAGGTATATTCCCTTTTATTCTGAACACTCAAGTATAACTTTCAGTATTAACATCTTTTGGTGTTCGTACTGTGGGTTTGTTCTTTCACGTTCATTCTCATCTATAATGGAATTGCCTCATTCTATTTTGGCCAATGATATTGTCGATATTTAATAATTGAACGTGGTTCCAATCAACACAGCCCATTGATGATTTGAGTAGCTACTCCAAAACCAAACATTGTCATTCATCAATTCATGATCCCATCATTCTCATTTGCATGCGCATGCATCAATTATAAGCATTTCTTTGCTTTTGGGTACCCAAGCCACTTCATGGGGCTTTTATTATGTGAGAATGTGGATTATAACCTCCAATGGAGCGTTATTTTACAGTAGGGCGTGGATAATCTCTATTCAGGGAGTTGGAACATTTAGAACCCATATATCTGTCATGCTGCAGGCATGCCACAGATTAATACATACATGTCAATTAATTTCTGGGACTTTAACCCATTCAATTTGCTACGCATTAGGCGTGCACAATATCAATATTGACATGTCAAAGGATTGTCCTTTCGGGACTTCAATTCACATCATTTGCTACGCAACAGGCGTGCATCATATTGATCACTGCTATACCCATATTCTGTTCTTATGAGACTTTAATCTGTGCAGTGTATTATCAATGTATCCAACTTACAATCTGTAAAATTTGCGTTAATAATTCATGGATACATACAAGCCATTCTTTTAGAATGGACTTATCTCCCCATTTGGTTACCTTTCAAGATAAAATATCAAATAAGAATATAAGCATAAAACAACACAAGTATTGCTTACATCCTTAGGTGGGAGAAACTTTTCTCAAGTATCATTCAAGCTCGTATCGGCCCAGTAAATATAATGTAGCGCTTGATGATCTAGTTATATCCTGCAAGAGCAAAAATCACAACTCTTTTGCCTCTGTCAAAACAAATAACCCTCAGAGTTAAGATCACTTCATGGACTCTTTCTTCAGATGTTCATTCTAAAGAAATAAAGTCTCTTATGAACAGAGAGTTACAAAAAGAGAAAAAATGCAAAAAAAATGTGATATTGATTGCAAGGTAAGATAAGCAATCAGGGAAGGAAGCTGGTGGGAGCAGACAATAAGCTCTCATTTCTCCTAGTCTAGAAGGACTTCCGGAGATTAGAGCATAAGATCGCCTTCACAGTTCCCTGATGTAGCGGAAACGTGATCAGGGATAGTCTCGCTTCCTGAATGGATGATCAGAGATAGTCTTGCTTCTCGGGCATATTGAGTGCTCACACTGATAAGAAAAACAAGTAGATATCGCATCACTAGTTTTGGAGAAAACTGGATGTCTTCTGCAAAGAAAATTTCGTTAGTAACACATTTATACACAAATAAGAGGAATAGGTAGAACCGGTGAATTTCAAATTAACCATAGGAAAATTGCGAGATTCTCGGGGCACTTTTGAAAAAGTAGCTCCGTGAAATCCGCAAAGCAAGATCGGCTTTGACGAAAATAATACTTGAAAACGCCGAAAGTGCCGACAAACATTAATGGAGGCCGCGTGAAGTTTTGGAATCTGAAAAAGAAAAAGAGAATATGGGGATCCGAGAAGATAGTGGGATCCTGAAAAACTGTAGCCATATTTCCTCCTATAGATATGGCCTTTGCAAAACTTGATTGGAGCAACTGCGTTTCAACTTAACTTCCTTCATTTTCTGAAACTTTAGTTTTTCTAAGACTTTCTTCTAAACCTTCTTAAAATGACTTCCTCTTCTTCCTGCCCAAATTATTTCAATTTAAATGATGCTCCCACAACTACCAATGATGCCAAAGTTTGGCGTCCATCCTTTGTATCCCAAAATCGTCATTTCACAGTCAATGATTCTGTGATGATGAATGATGCTACTGCTGTCATAGTAGCTAGGAATTTCATTACTCCAATGGATGAAATGTTGTTGACAGGGAGATCAGAGGAAGAGGCTATTGATGACTCAATGGCTTTTAGCATTCAGAGTGCTGCTTCTGTTTCTAACATGGCTGATCGTTTGCGTGCCAGAGCAAACGAGGTTGAGAATTTAACAACTGAAAATTCGTCTCTCCAAAGAATGCTTCATGAGTCTTAACAGGAGGTTGAGAAACTTAAAGGAGAGAATAATGCCTTGTTGAAACTGGTGAGTTCGTACTCTGTCGATACACTGAGAAGGCTAGACATGCTGCAGGTCTCCAATGAAAGAATTTTGGGAGACCATGAGAGGCTCATGGCTAAGCTTAAGAGGCGTCGTCCTCTTCCTTCAGAGGCTTCCAGAACATAATGTAATTTTATAGATTTTACAGGGCCTGCACCTTCATTGCAGGTGTAAAAAATCTATCTGTTGTATGTTCCTGTAATAATAATTGCGCACATTCTTAAACTTGCACCTGTGGTTTTTACGTCTTTTCAAAATGACGGTTTGGAACCTTGTGCTTTATAGGTTCAAATAACCACATTGACTCTCCCAAATTTCATATTTCAACGTATGGGAGTCCAGAACTTTTGGCCTGGGCTAAACACAAAACTCAGAATTTATTCGCCCTTTTTCTAATGAACATGAAATATGAATTGAGTAAAAGCCACGATAATATCGCAATATATTTGGGTTCATGAGCTTCCGGCCCAGATATAACAAAATATGTGGGGAGCCTCAATTCATCATTCTCTTATGCCAAAGAAATATGTGGCGTACCGCAATTTGCAATAATACCTCAAGGGTTGTTCATTTAATTGTTGGAACTTCAGGTTCTCAACACTGTTAGATTTTGAACCTCAAGCCAAAATCACATATTCTCATGGTATGGACATTTTTACAATTTTCTGTACATATTTCTGGACTTTAAGCCCTTACATAATTGTCTATATCTTGAGGAACTTCTGGCATCTCATTTAATTACTCATCCATGAGTTTAAGGAACTGCAGGTTCCCTTTTGAATAGTGATAGTTTACCCAAAATGGTAAATATTTATGCATACATCACTATTCATGTATACGGCACTATTCATGTGTACAGTACATTTGCCAATACAATTATTTTCATGTGTATGGCACTATTAACCAATACGGTACTGGTACATTATTAAGGAACCCCAGGTCCTTATTTACATGTCAGGGATCAAGGACCCTCAAGTCCAATCACATGTTTACAAATATAGTACCAGAGAGACTGCCAGCTCTCATATTAACATCATCATCAAAGATCTTCAAGTCCTGATGTAATTGTATGATGAGGATCAAGGAACTTCTGGTCCTGATCTGCTTACTGTAAAAACTCATCATACAGCACAATTAATCCATAAAATAAATTGCTGATAAATAAATTACTGGTATGGACAATAAACCCGCACCATACTTTAAATAAATGTAAATGTGCGGTAAAATAAATTCATAAATTAAATTGCTTATTGTATGGACGTTAATCCCGCACCATACCTTAAATAAAATTAAATGTGCGGTAAAGTAAATTCATAAAGTATGAGGGTTAATTCCACATCATACTTTTAAGTAAAAGTAAATTTGCGATAAAGTAAACATGCTTGTATGTGCACTAATTCTGCTCCATACATTTAAATAAAAGTAAATGTGCAGTAAAGTAAATTCATAAAGTATGAGGGTTAATTCCACATCATACTTTAATAAAGTAAATGTGCTTGTATGGGCACTAATTCTGCTCCATACATTTAAATAAAAGTAAAGGCATGGACGATAAACCCGCACCACCCTTTTAAATAGATACTGTTGTATGGGTAATAAACCTACACCATACAGTAAATAAAATAAATGTGGGAATAAAAAACCACCACTAAAAATATAAAAAGTGAAACCGTCCATTAAAGCTAATAATAAAATTACTGTATATATATATATATATATATATATGAATATAATATATTAGTATGGTCAGAAGACCTTAGGCAATAATTCTAAAAGTTGCAGGAAGCTTTCCAACCCCTTTTTTTTTTTCGTTGGAATCTTATCAACATCATGATTCATTAGTTTGAAAGCTAGACAAATTATGTTGGCTTTTCTTCTTTTCACTTGCAAACTTCACTAGCTTTGGATGTTAGTATGAGTATTAAATTGTGTAGAGAAATAATAAAATAATAGAAAAAGTAAGAGGCAGGGAGCTTATCCTTCTAGTTGGTTTGCTCGTATATCTCTCTAGCAGACCACAGCTCCTCCACTACTTTTCTTCCTTACATCAACATAATGGTTAGTAGTATAGATAATAGTACAGCACAAAAATTATACATGAGAGCTTCTCGTGCTGATAACGTGTTGTAAAATAACTGGGATATGTGCGAATATTGAGTTGCACGTAAAGTAGATGAGACACAGTATTTAACGAGGTTCGGCTATGCCTACGTCCCCGGAGAGCAGCAGCAATAACTTTTCCACTATGTAAAATAATAGGGCTACAACTTTAGTGTTTACAATATGTATGGCTCACTCAATTTTCTCTCTTGGAGAATTTCTCTCTTGCTCTCTTTCCTCTCAACTCACTCACCCTCTTTCTTCCTTCTCTTCCTCTTCTCTAAGCTCACACTTCTCTTGATGGAGGTATCTATTTATAGGCCTAAGACATTGGTGGTTCACCTCACAATATAATTGGTAGACAATATCATTAATATTCTTCAATCAATTGGGTAGTGATTTGGTTTGGTGGGTGTGAGTTGGCTATGTGAGCTTCACCTATTCTTCTTTACTTATTCTTCTTTACAACAGGATGGAATTATTACCTTATTGTTTGAAATGATACATTCAACATGGCCCAAAGCGGCCCAAGAGGCGAAAGGGGGACAAAATGTATTGTCTTTCCTTTAATGCTTTGATCAAACATAGAGAACGTATTGTCATGGATTATGGATGAGCACTTTCATATAAAGGGATGCTATATTTCAAGTCACGTCTTGTAAACCAGATGAGGACCCGATCCACCGCAAGATCTTCGCCCACGGGCTCGGATGGGACACCAACGCCGAAACCCTAACCAGCGTGTTTAAGGAGTACGGTGAGATTGAGGATTGCAAGGCTGTGTGCGATAAGGTCTCTGGTAAGTCCAAGGGTTATGGCTTCATTCTTTTCAAGACTCGTTCTGGGGCTCGAAAAGCCCTAAAGCAGCCGCGGAAGGAGATCGGCAATCGGATGACTGCGTGCCAGCTGGCGGCTATTGGCCCAGGCCCGGCTCCGAGTGCCGCTGCCGCTGTGCCTGTGGCGGTCCAGGCGGCCCAGTCGCAGACAGTGTCGGAGTACACGCAGAGGAAGATCTATGTGAGCAATGTTGGGGCGGACTTGGAACCCCGGAAGCTGCTGATGTTCTTTTCTAGGTTTGGAGAAATTGAGGAGGGGCCACTGGGGCTTGATAAGATGACTGGGAGGCCTAAAGGATTTTGTTTGTTTGTGTATAAGTCCCAGAGAGTGCAAAGAGGGCATTGGAAGAGCCGCACAAGAATTTTGACGGACACATTTTGCATTGCCAGAAGGCTATTGACGGTCCAAAGCCGGTCAAGTCTCAGCACCCGAACCAGCACCACCACAAATCCCATAATTCCAAGTTTCAGAGGAATGAGAATCCGGGTTATGTTGGTGGAGCTGCGGCAGGAATGGGGCATTTGATGGCGCCAGCAAGTGGTGGGATTGGGTTTAACCAGGGTGCTGCGGCCGCCCAGGCATTGAATCCGGCACTTGGGCGGTCACTGACTGCATTGTTTGCGACTCAGGGGGCTGGTTTGGGGCTGACAAACCTTTTGGGAACTTTTGGAACGGCTCCGAATGTGAACCCGGGTGTTCCTGGTGCAGGACATGCCATACAGGGTGGGTATGCGAATCAGGCAAGTATAAGCCCTGGAATGATGGGAAGCTATGGAAATCAAGGTGCAATGCAAGGTGGCTCCCCGAACCCGCAGATAGGGCAAGGTGGTTCAGGAAGAGGGCAGCATGGTGTTGGGCAATCTGGTGGCGCTCCTTGCTTGGGGCATTAGGTGCCCCTGAGGTATAACAAAATCACTCTTTTACTTGGTAATTTTAGTTATTCTCACGTGCACACCACAACTGATCACAAAGTCACTCTTATACTATTCCTTTTTTGGTAGTCAAATACTATTTGTACTTTAGTAAGTTTAATTGAACGAGTGTAGAAGATTTAATTGTATAGGCTAATAGGAAATAGAACATCATTGCTTGAATCCTATTCATTTTCATCTACTAGGTTACTGAAGGCTATTAGGGTTTTCAAGTTTTAGATGCCATCTATTGTCAATACAGGGGTGATTCCGTTGCGAGGAAATGCCTGGGGTATAATTTGTTGTGTGAAACCACATTGACTTTTGGTTTTAGATGACAGAAACTTTGGCTTGCTGGGTATTTAGATTGATTTTCAAGAACTGAATAAGTGACTTTTCAATTGATCAAGGGAGTGTACTTTCTTTTGAGCAATTCTTTTAGAATTGTTAGGATCTTTTTCAATATTATTGCTTCTTTATTTTGTACAGCTCCTTAAGATGGATACTTTCTTGTCAAAGTTCTTGAATTTAAGCATTTTGAATTATCTAATGTTTTTGCAGCAAGTTGATATCATTGTTGCATTTAGAAATTAACTGTCGAGACCAGTTTGCCTTTCGACTTTGAAGTCTTAACTTGTATTCATTTTAAAGGGATTTTGGGTTTTAAACCTTTCATCTCTTTTGAAATTATTTTTCACAATTTTTTATTGAATGTGCAGATCCCAAATAGATGCATCAGTGTTTTTGTACTGGTCTGGTGATTCTTCTGAAGTTTAAAAGGAGCTGATGGTTACTACAAAGAGCAGAATCTTAAAACTGTGAAATGAAATTTCTGTTTTCCTTCCCTTTTCTGTCTTTTCCTTCTTCAAAGTATTGTAGTTTTTTAAATTTTATTTGTTTGAAAGCTCAAGAGTTTGAGAAATTCTCTTATAAACCTATCTGTATTTTATGGAGTCACGAGGTTGGACAAAAAATACTTTTTAAATTCCCAATCCTATGGATTAAATGAACTTTATAATGTAGTTTTTCTTCTGCAATGCTCATTGTTAACTTTGTTTATTAATGCTCTTTAATTGTTTTTTATTGGTTTTGAATAATTTTCTTGTATTTAACACCACAATTTTATCATCTATAGTATATTTGATGGATCTTTCTAAACTGTGTTTTTGTCAGCTCTAATTGGCACTGAATGGTGCCTTATGAGTCATGATATTTTTGTGTGAAACATCAGACCTCTTACGATTCGCTTTAGATGATAACATGATCTTATTGTTTACTGCAGTCCTTTTGGCAGGTAATGTGATGCAGGTTGTGAGGCCATAGAAAATCTATTGTTAGGTTTTTTAGAGTTTTGAAGTAGGAGCTGTGATCAGTTTTCAAGTAAATGCTTCTTAATATAATAAAAGTTGGTCATCTGGCCATGGGTATAGAGCTTGTAGCTGAATATAGAATAATGGTGTGGTGGAGCTGGTGTTTATGTTCAGTTACCAACTCTATATCATAATCTTAATACCCGTGAGTGAAACAAAGTTCATTGACTTCAGGATTGTTGATAGTTCTCACAAAATAATTGATAGGCTTCGTGGAATGGAGGTAAGACAATGAACTTAAGATATTGCTGTTTTTCGCTGTATATTTTTTTATTAAAAGAAGCTTGTCCGGCACCATTGGTTTCAAAATACATTTAAAGTGCTTTGGTCTGGTAAGGACAGGATTCGAACTCGCAATCTTCAGGTTATGATGGGGTTGATGAGTTGACCAATCCTCTATCCTGTGCCTTCCCCCTGCCCCTTCCCTTTCTTTCATTAGTTCTACTCAGGTCTACCCCTTACCTCTCCTTCATTACTCTTGCATGGTCGGGATATCCAGCTGAACTTCCGAAATTAGCGTCTTTTTGTTAAGTAACACTAGTTTTGCATTGATAAATTTGGGGTCAGCGGAACAAGGGACTCATGTTCTGCTTGCATATATAGAAGTCAGTTGAACTTCCTTATCTAAGGTTTGAACTTCCTTATCTAAGGTCTTTCTAAAGCTACTTTGCAATCTCATCCTTTGTTGTTGAACCTAACGGAGGTTCAATCCATGGATCCACTGTAAAAGTAAAACTTCGGATATGATAGACGGGAACTACTTGACGATAGTTGCCGTTTTCTCAAGCAAGATTTGTAATCATGTATCTGTGTCTGTGTTCTTGTCCTAGCGAGTGAAGATCACATGTGGATGTTTTGAATGAGCGGTGCCCAAGTGACCGCAACCCTTGCACATGCCGAAAGTCACATCCAGGGAGTCGGTTTTGCACACAGTATTGAACAAATGGTCACCCAATTACTATTACTTAAATGTGCAAACGTTGTCAGGGTCTTGGCTTGTCTCCATTGAATATTTCTGTTCTGGATTTTGTCAGTGGGTTGTATTCTGGGCTAGAATGTTAGATGTTGGAAAGATGTGAAAGCTGGTCTATTGAAAATTCTCTACAGTTGTGATAAGAGCTTGATCCATGATTAGAATATCGGGTTGTTCACTGCAATTTTGAAATATTTATAGTTTCACTTTGGTTGCATTTGTACCTTTGGATGTGAAAGTAAAATATTGTTATGATATAATTTTAGAGATATTTAGTGATATACCCATTCTTAGCACTAAAATTATAAATAAATCTTACACCATTTAATTTCTATAAACAAACTCAAAAAAACTCAAAAAATGAAAGCTGGCTCTATTGAATTTAATTTTGATTATTAAATTACTTTGATGCCTTATTGAGTAGGGGTAGGGCTGGCAATGGGTCGTGTCGTGTCGGGTTCGTGTCGTGTCGGGATAATAAACGTGTCAAGAATGCTCAACCCGAACCCAACCCATTTAATAAACGTGTCGTGTCGGGTTCGGGTCGTCTTTTATCGTGCGGGTTTCGAGTCGTGTAACGGGTTCATAAAGAATAACATGCATGTTACAAAACTCACAACCGAAAAAATTTTAATTAAAAAAAAACAGAGAGAGTAGAGAAAATATAAGTAAAAGAAAGAAAGAAAAAAGATAGAGAGAGGAGAGAAGAGAGAAGGAAAAGAAAGAAAAAAAATAGAGAGAGAGAGAGAGAGAGAGAGAGAGGAGAGAAGATTGAAGGAAAGAAAGAAAGAAAAAAGAGAGATGAGAGAAAACTAAAGAGAAGGAAAAAAAAAAAGAAAAAAAAAGGAGAGAAGAGGAAAGGAAAAGAGAGGAAAAAAAAAGAGAGAGGAGAAGAAAGAAGGAAAAAAAAGAAAAAAAAAAAAGAGGAGAAGAGAGACGGAAAAGAAAGGAAAACTCAAAAGAAAAAGAAGCATTATAAATATCAAAAGGCATACCATAAAATCACAAAGTTGGTTGTAGCATGGTGGATAAGATGTTTGAGAAAATGAGGATGGGAGGGGTTCGAAACCCCTTGTGTGTGTGTTGAAGTCTCCATTTGTCTTTATTTTTTAGCGGGTTGTACACGGGTTGACACGACCCGTTTAATAAACGGGTTAGATAGGTATTATAGCGGGTTAGCGGGTTGACCCGAAACCCACCCGTTTATTAAACGGGTCAGAACGGGTTGACCCGAAATTGACCTGTTTTTTTATCGTGCGGGTTGAACCCGCTAATTTCTCGTGCGGGTTTCGAGTCGTGTATCGGGTCGTATCCGAAATTGCCACCCCTAAGTAGGGGTGGGCACTCAAACCGGCGAACCGGAAATCCGAGCCGAACCATACCGAACCAAACCGGAAAAAAACCGAATTGACCAAAAAGTCAAAAACCGGTCAAAAATCGAACCGGACCGGTTTGGACCGGTTCCGGATCCGGTTCCATGTCTTCAAAAACCGAACCGGGCCGAACCGAACCGGTGAAACTAAAAAAATATATAATTTCAATATATATTTATATTTAATGCTATATTTTTAATTTCACTAAAATAAACCTAATATTTATCCAAGTTCAATGTCAAAATATCTCTCTTTTCTTACTTTAATATTTATTTTTTATATGAAATTGAGTAATTTGTTAATTTTCAAGTAAAAAAATAATATTTCAGTTGAGAATTGTATTAAAAAACAATTTAAAAAAATAATTTTTATAATCCGGTTCAAAACCGAACCGGAACCGGAACCGGACTGAAATCGGTTCAAACCGAATCGGACAGTTTTTGAAATTTTTTTTATTAAAACCGAACCGAACCAAACCGGATGAATAGTACCGGATCGGTTCTAATTTTAGGCAAAAACCGGTCCAAACCGAACCGTGCCCACCCCTATTATTGAGTGTTTTGGACTTTTTTTTTATGAGGTTTGGGGGTTGGATTTGTTTTAAGAAATCAATGACAGTTTTGTAATTTAAAAGAAGTTAAAAGCTTTTTTGTTATGTTGTAAATGGGCTTTGGGTATAGGGTTTTTTTTATTTATAATTTGGGTTTTTATATTGGGTATAATAGTGAATCTCCCAACAAAAACTGCTTCAATTTAACGAAGTGGAATTAATTCGTTCTTTGATTTCAAAAGTTCAAGCCTTATTTTGTTGATAAAAAAATTAGAATGAGTTTATTAATTGTAATTCTTTCCTTAGATTTGTTGAAATGAACTAATATACTTTTCTATTCTTCTTTTTATTTAGAAAGAGGGATTCCAACAAATCTACGATTTAGTTATTCAAATGAATTATTGAACTTTATTAGTGAGTCTAATATCGAATGATTACAATTACAACGAATTGATAAGTTTTTGCATGAATACATACATATGGGCGATTACTTAATTTATTAGCCTGTTTCGCAAGTTTTTTTATTCTTCCATGTTCCTCCCTATGCTAAATCAAGTTACCACAACGTTCATTCGGCGGTCGGTGTTACTCTGTTAGTTTGGTTTGGTTCGGTTTGGTTTCTCAACACTAAAAGTATTTTCACCCTAGGTGCTATGGTGTTATTAACGTAAATAGTGCTTGCCATAACAATTTTTTTTGTTGTTTTTCCACTACATGCCATAACAAAGGACAATTAATATTCACAACAAATTAATTTTATTTAATTTTACTTATAAGGTTAATTTTGATAAGATTTTCGGTTACTGCATGTTCATATTTATTATAAAGTTCACATATCAGATTTCAGATAAAATATTCGGATAAGATTTTCGGTTGCATCGTGTCCAGATTTATTATAAAATTTACACCACAGGTTTTGGATAAGATTTTCAGTTTCTACTATTGCACCATGTGTCATTTCTATCTTCCAAATCCTATTATAAAACCACACCCTCAGATTCCATACGAGGCAAACCTGATCTTTCACAAAATTCTCTATGAATTTTCATCCATATATGAGAGGACTTCATCTCATTGCTCGTGATCAGGCAATGACCAATTTGGACCCAACACTCATTCAACAAAACATCTTCCGTGTTTTTCATGAGCCTTCGACTTCAATGGAAAAGGCCATTTGTATTTTTACACAAATGAAATTTAGTAGTAGAAAATTTGGTGTGGAAAGTGAATAATATTGGTAGGAGAAGAATTTACACAAAGATAAGAGAAGAATTTGTATGAAGATTTGGTGTGGAAAAATAATAATATTGATAGGTATTTATAGAAAAAAAAAAAATTTCAGAATCCTTTGATATTTTTTCTAATTTTTTGCAATTTTTTTTTCACCCGTTGGATGACAACGGAAAAATTGATCGAACATCCTAGGTAGCACCACATGGCGTCTAGCCTTTGGAGAAAAGCCGGCGTTGACCCCAGTGAAAAAAAATTCAAATTTGTTTACTGTTTGTGTGCATGATGTGTATGTCACGTGCCAACCAGGGACGGATCCACAGAGGATCAAGGATGGTCAAGTGACCCTTGGAATCTATCATTGAAGGGAATAAAATTGACCCCTGCAACCCTTGAACTCCTAGTGCGCAACGCTTTCCTTTTTTTTTTCTTTTTTTTTTTCTCCCTTGAAGTCAAAACGACATCGCCCCACTAATTTTTTATTTAATTTTTTTAAACCTGACCAAAACAACTTCATTTTGAGTCATTTTTTTAATTTTTTTTTTATAAAAGGACACATCCTATTGTTCCCTTCCTTTCCTCCCTCATCGTGCCTTGGGCCTTGCTCGGGTTGGTGGAGCCCATATTTTGCTCTAATAAAATTTGTGCACTAGAAGCTGCTTTTGAGGCATAGTGGCCCTTTTGGTTGGGGTAGGCTGCTGGGGTGGAAATGCTTTAATGAAGAGTATAAGAAAATGAATATGGTTTAGAAAAGACGGGTAAGGATTGTGGGTTAGATTAAAGCTTATGCAAGCCTGTAGAAACTGGGCCAAATGGCCGGCCTTAAGAACATTGACTCTATTAAAATGATTTCAAAAAAAAAAAAAAAAAACCGCTCTGCTACATTATTAGAGCATCCACAATAGGAGGGTGTATAAGGAGGTATATGTTAAATATACACCCTTTGTTACCGAAATCATCTCCAATGTGAAGATGTAAATGGTTGTAAAAATATACCCCTATTATGGAGATGTAAAATTAGATGCACATTTGCATCTTTTTTTACATCATTTGCAGGCAGGACCCACAAAAGAAAAAGGAAAAGAGAAGGATTGGAATTCAAAATAGAAGGCCTAGATTTCAGCAATTTGCATTGCACTTCCAATGGCCCATATTTCTACATAGATATTTTTATGTTAGTTTGTAGGTAAAATCATATGTTCTCCAAATTTAAATTTTTTAGGTCCATTTATTTGGAAAAATAAAATAAATCAAACAAGCACAAAATTAATTTTAAAAAGTTAAAACATACCAAAAAAAAAAAACACATAAAAAAGAATTATCACAAACAAATCGAATATGTATATTTGGATTTACATCGTTTCTATTAGAGCAAAAAAAGTATTTACACCCCTTGGAGGTGTAAAGGAGTTTATCAAAAATAGCCAAAATTTACCCCCCACTTTCATAAATGTCAGTTTTTACAAAAATTTTCAAAAATAGCAAAAAGCTCACCTAAAATTACTCAAACGCCCTCATAAGTAAAAACCAAAAACTTTAAAAAAAAAAAATCCAATCTTTGTTTTCAATTTGATTTTAAACATATATAAAAACAAAGGTTTGATCCCATGCTATATCAAATGAAAATATAGATTACAGGTTTCATGTTTTGCTTTTTAAAGTTTTTGTGGGTTTTAGTTTTGAGGCATTTGAGTATTTTAAAGTGAGTTTTTGGCTATTTATGAAAGTTTTTATAAAAACTGACATTTATAAAAGTATGAAATAAATTTTGACTATTTTTTTATAAAAACTCAGTGCAAAGGGGATGTGAAAATGACTTTACACCCCCGCTGTGGATGCTCTTGTTACTAGATGGCATCCCAACCCAATGGAAAGAACTGTGTCCAAATCGTCATCTCCTTCGCCGTCTCTCTCTCTCTCTCTCTCTCTTTCTCATCACACCAGTTAAGTTGACATGCTTGGTCAACTATTTGGGGGCGATTGAGTGGGGTTTAGAAAAGGTAATTTGTAGCCTCCCTCCCTCCTTCGACTTTCATTTTTACTCATGGATTGATTTAGTTAATGGATCCATCATCCATCCATCTAGGGTTTACTTGCTTCTATTTCTTCTTCAACGGAAAATCAAAAGATTTTTATTCAATTCATCATAGATGCAAAGTCAGTTGTATTTGAATGAATGAAAACCTCTGTCCAAGTTGATTTTCGTACAATTGTTGCTCAGTTTTCTTTTTCAAAATTGTATTCTATGTGTAGATAGACGAGGGGATATCAATTGATAAGCACTTCACAGAAGCTTTGACTGAGACATCACCAGCCTCATTTGCAATACCTTTTCAAAGCTCCGTCAATGGCATACTTCAACCTCTCTTTCCTCGCCCTCCTCCTCCTCCTCCTGCCCCCACTCGCTCTCCTTCTCATCCTCTACCTCATAGTCCGGCCCCGCCCTGTCAAGATCCCAATCAAGAACCGCCACGTGTTCATCACCGGAGGTTCCAGCGGAATCGGGCTGGCATTGGCCCATCAGGCCGCCTCCGAGGGTGCCCGAGTCTCCATCCTCGCCCGCTCCATCGACAAGCTCGAGGAAGCAAAGAAGTACATCCAACTCTCCACGGGCATTGACGTGTCGATCTTCTCTGCTGACGTTCGTGACTACGATGCAGTATCAAAAGCGGTGGAGGAGGCAGACCCCATTGATGTGCTGATTGTCAACCAAGGGGTCTTCGTCCCTGATGAACTCGAGAAGCAGGGATTGGATGAGGTGAAGTTCATGGTGGACGTAAATCTGATCGGCAGCTTCAACATGATCAAAGCTGCTTTGCCCAAAATGAAGAAAGGAGACAGTATACCCCGTTCGATTGCTCTCATGTCTTCCCAAGCTGGTCAAGTTGGTATCTACGGCTACACAGCTTACTCTGCGAGCAAGTTTGGGCTTCGTGGGTTGGCCGAAGCTCTGCAACAAGAGGTGATATCTCATGATATTCATGTTTCTCTTATATTCCCTCCGGACACAGACACCCCTGGTCTCACTGAAGGTAAAATGTGAATAAATTTGTTTACTTTCCATGTGAGATTTGCTTGATTTGATTGAATTGGATTTGATTTTTCATCCACTCTGATTTTGATATTCACTTCTTCTTGTAGAGATGAAAAAGCGGCCGCAACTATCTAGCATTATAGCAGAGTCATCAGGGATGATGAAAGCTGAAGAAGTTGCGAAGAAGGCTTTTGAGGGGATCAAGTCTGCTGCTTTTATTGTGCCTTGTAACCTTGAAGGGGCGTTGCTGTCTATTGCCACTGCTGGGATGTCTCCTCAGAGATCGTTTGTTATGGCATTTGTTGAAGTGGTTGCTGCTGGTTTGGTTCGTCTTGTTGCTCTATTTTTTCAGTGGAATTGGTATAATGGTATACACAAGTGGCATGCACAGAACAAAAGTGAGTATTGTTTCGTATCAGCAGTTGAAATGATCTGTTTTTCAGTGTTCAGTTTGATGTTACTGCACATGTTTCTTGGACACAATTGCCATGTCTAAAAAATCTTTGTTGTTATTATGTTGACTTAATCGAAACTGCGAGGTTTGATGATTGGTGCTGCTGGTTATATATTTTCTTGTATTTCAGATGTTAGATGTTTCATGCATTTAAGTTAATCATAATGCTTAGTGTTTCACAAACTTTGCATTACAAGACAAGCTATATGTTAGAGAGAGATTAATATCATTTCCTTGATGGTTCTGGTTTCATGTTTCTGGTATGGACCAAGTATAACAAAGACGAATAGATGCACCAGTTAGAAAGAGTGACGTAAGCAACATAGATGCCAGTGGTTAGGGGGCAGCGGAAGACTAAAATTAACATGGTGGAAAATCACAGATAGTTGAAAGATGTAATTCTGTATGACTTATGAAAATATAGTCGACGATTTGATGGAACAGAGAACTGAGATTCTGTCGTAGAATATTGAAATTCTAGTACTGGTTTCCCATTGTATCTAGAGCCCCCTTTTCGTCCAATATAAAGTAACAGTCTGAAAATGTGATCTTTTCTTTTCCTGTGTAAATTTCCTTGCATTTTTTTTTTGTTATGATTGAAAATTGACCAGTTCTTGCTTTTTCGATGATTTTTAATTTCAGGGGCCTAGCTTGGTGCATTGTAAGGGCACTTCTTACACTGCACTTGTTGGTTGCGGGATACTTTGGTTCTTCGAGTCACTGACCTTCACAGAAGGTGGTTTTGGCTATCGAATTCGCACCGAGCATCGCTTAGCATTTGGTATTTGGTACTTCATATAGGGTTTTTTTTTCGTCGTTGTTGTTGTTGTTAAATATATAATTTGAGCCTCTATATTGGGTATAATAATGAATCTCCCCTGAAATTATGGGTTAGGTAGGCTCAGTAATTGGAGGTATTATAGTGTGGTATTGGAGTATAACTACATGGTATAAGTTGTATATGATATTTAGTATATGATATTTATAGTCCCGATCTCTTGGACTACAGGGGTCCAAGAGATTTGTGGTCACTCACCGTTGGATGTAAATTCAACGGTTCACTCACTCTTGCACTCCTTTTAAGAAACTTTTTTGAACCGTTGGATGTTACACCCAACGGTGGGTGACTACAATCTCTTCGACCCATGTGGTCCAAGAGATCTAGTCCCATGATATTTATTGATATTATACATTAAAGTGAAAATTTTGAGTCGTGTGTGAAACGGGGATAATTATACCTAATCAATTACAATATGCTAAATAGAATCGTGATTAGTTGGGATAGTACTGTTTTGCCATCTAGTGATATGCGTGGACGATTTATGTGACGTGACTATTCCACTTGCTATTCATTGTGAGGTTACTTGTTGATTTTTGACTGCAAAACTTTCATCTCATCCAATGTTGAATGATAATATGTTATGGGGACGTGGCATTAGATGAAGCGATATGTTATCAATTTCTGAGGATCTTCAGCAGTATGTCTTATGAGTTATGTTTATTTTTCGCGGCTACAAAATATTCAGAATGTCTTTTACTTCTAATTTTCAGAGGTAACTGTACAATGGATGACATTGACTTCTATATGGTACGGGTTCGAATTTGGAACTAAAATTTTAAGTCTTTATTCTTTTCTTTTTTTTCTCCATAATAATAAATATGAAAACTCTCTCTGAACGTGGACAGGATTTTACTAAAATTTTCAGTCGTTAATTCTTTGCTTTGTTTTATTAACTTTTTTTGTCATCTTAACATTAATTTTTCATTTTTATCTGTTTGATTATCGTGCTGAGGTGATTTTTGGTTCAAATTTGAGACCAATGATTATCGTGTCAAGATATTAATTATTATTTTAATACAAGGGATAGTCTAAACTACAAAAGGGTACTCAGGTTCAAACTTACATACCATCTTGGTAGTGTGTGAGATACCCATACTTCCTCTTATAATTTAGACTCATTTGTATTAAAAAACATGTATAATTAATTGTTCAGAATAGAATGTTGATGCAGGCAATATTTCTCTTTGTTTTAAATTTATTATAATCAGAGTATGGGAAGTACTACTGAATATTGGAAGTAGAATTATATTTGCTCTTTGTGGTGTTTATATTGACAGAATTTTTTCGCACTGACACTCAGATTTCTCACTCTCTCTTCTTTCCTCTCACTCGTCCTTTCTTCTCTTCTCTTCTCCGTTATTCTGTCTTTGCAAGTAGGAAGGATGCCTATTTATAGGCAAAGCAAATGGCACCCGTGAGTCAAAAGAGAGACATCATGATGTTTTTACCCAACATCACTATTAACCTTTGACTGTGGGCTTCACCCATTCTCCTTTACAACACTCTTCCTTTTGTTGAAAGATATTACAAGTTAAAATGACCATCTTTCCAAACAAAAAATAAAATAATAAAAGTCTGAAGGTGATCTGGACTTGTTGAACAGATTGTAGAAGATAGTTGATATCACATGCTATTCAAAAATGTTCTCTGACTCTGAGGAACATGTCTTTTACTAAAGTGATAAATCTGTTCGAAAAATTTCTGAAGTCTTCTTAATTCAATAATAAAATAATGGCTTTTTTATCGCAAATGGTCTTTAAGGTTTACGATTTTATCATGAATGGTTCTTGAGGTTTTTTTGTGACACTAATAGTCCTTAACGTTAGTGCTTTTTATCACAAATGGTCCCTTCGTTAAAAATTCTGTTAAGTGTAATAAGTGGAGCCTATATGTCCAATCATATCTTGACATGCGGATTAAATAAATAAGGAAATAATTTTTATTTTATTTTATAAAAATCCATTCTCTCTCTCTCTCTTCTCCCCTCCCTTCTGCCCTCTCTCCTCCCTGTGCTCTCCCTCTCCCTTTGTTTTTTTTTCCTTGCCTCTACAGCCCGACCACCCCATGCCCACCCACCCCTCTCCCTCTGTATATTTTGCAAAATAATCACTTGCACAAGGTAGTTTCACATTTCCTTATACACAAATATTTATTCAAACAACTTAAAATAATTAAAAACAGAGAGGGAGAGTAGAGGAGGAGAGAAAATACAGTGAGAGAGGGTAGGGGAGTTGGGCATGGGTTACAGCTTGCGGGTGGCTGTGTTAAAAAAACAAAGACCAATAAAAGAATCCCAAAGACCATTTTTTCTTGCAGGTGGTAGGCAATGGGCAAGAAAAAAACAAAGGGGGATTGTGGATTACGATTTATATACCACTATACAAAGATGGAGAAAGATATATAGGTTATATTATTATTTTTACAGAGAGAGAAGGAGAGGACAGGGGGGAGAGAGGGAGAGCAGAGGGGGAGAGAGGGGGCAGAGGATGGAGAGCGAGGGCAGATGGGGAGAGAGATGGAGTAGAGGAAGGGGGATGAAAAGTTGTAGAAAAAAAAAGGAATTTTCATAAAAAAAAATTATTTAATTTTTTTTTCATACACATGTCACAATGTGATTAGACATATGAGCTCCACTTGTCTTCCACATCAGACACTTAACAGAATTGTTAATGGAGGGACCATTTGTGATAAAAAGCCCTAACATTAAGGACTATTAGTGTCACAAAAAAACCTCAAAGACCATTCGTGATAAAATCTTAAACGTTAAGAACAATTTGTGATAAAAAACCTAAAATAATAAATAAAATTAAAACAAAAAAGGCGGATGGAATTATTACCTTATTGTTTGAAATGATACATTCAACATGGCCCAAAGCGGCCCAAGAGTCGAAAGGGGGACAAAATGTATTGTCTTTCCTTTAATGCTTTGATCAACATAGAGAACGTATTGTCATGGATTATGGATGAGCACTTTCATATAAAGGGATGCTATATTTCAAGTCAATCACGTGACGTAAATCAAATATTGTTGTGTGAAAAAAATATTAAATTACATGATAGTGTGTGATTGACTTGAAATATCGTTATAGTAACATCCGGTGTAATAAGTTTTTATTTGTCAAATACCTAAAATGGTGATTATAATCTAACGGAGGACACATGGTGTGAGTTTATGCCCTAGTCTTTTGAGTTAGTTTGGTTTTGAATATGGAACACATTAAGTTAGGGAGGTGAGCTAACTTTTGCTTTTTTTCCCACTTCCTACAACCACAACTCATCAAACTTATTAGATAGATGCTTCCAAGTCCTCAAAGTCTTGACACATATTTTCTCTATAAAAACCCAATGGAGACTGTCTGCTGATCACAACAACAAAACAACATATTAACAAAGAGACTTGCCTATAGCCCTAGCAGCTCCTTCAACTCAACCATGGCTTTTCCCAAGCTTTTCTTCATTTCGTCTTTGCTGGTGGTGATTTTGTCAGCCTCAAGCACCCAAATGAGCCATGCAGCTCGCCACCTTTTGGACACACCAGCAGCAGCTCCACCCCCAACACTGGCAATCCCAACAATCCCCTCTCTGCCAATTCCCACTCAACTGCCTCCATTGCCTTCACTACCAACACTTCCCAAGCCCTCAAACACCTTGCCTACACTTCCAACTGCCCCAGCTCTGCCCAAGACCACATTGCCTCCGCTTCCCTCAACCCCATTGCCTACGCTTCCAACTGCTCCAACTCTGCCAAAGCCGGCCACGTTGCCACCGTTGCCCTCTACCCAATTGCCTACTCTCCCAACTACTCTGCCTCCGTTGCCAACCTCCCAACCCCAAATCCCATCTTTGCCAAAATCCACATTGCCTACGGTGCCCACAACCCTCCCTCCACTGCCAGCCAACCCACTTCCCTCGTTCCCCTCAACAATCCCTTCAATTCCCACAATTCCATCAACTATTCCATCGATTCCATTCTTCTCCCCACCCCCATCAAATTAAACCACTTGGCATATATATGCCATGGTTCTCTACGCTTACCGGTATATACTATCTAATTAATTTCTTGTTTGTGCTGGGGAGTCTCAGAAGTCCTGGAACATATGACATGACGGTTTCTTGTGTTTGATGGTGGCTTATTTATTAGTCTTTGTATACAGTATACTTGTGATAAAGAGCTTGTGAGGATGTTTTTTTTCAATGAATTCTTTCTTTGTTTGGCTTATTGTAGCGTTTGTTTGTATCAATTATTGTTATGAATTATAGTATTATCAAAAGGCTTATTCTTGTTATTATATATGATCTTTGTCATGGAAATGCTATTCCTCATGTCGTGGACTATATGCAACACGAGTTATGAGATCACATATGTGTACCACATTGGGATCCATCTCTCTATTTACAGATATGATACGTAAATATAGGGGATAATATATTATCAGTTATGGAATTAGTAAATCGAAAAGACCTAGACGGTAATAACACACATAAATATAGAGGATAATATATTATCAGTTATGAATGGTTGGATTAGAAGTATAAATCTTCAACCAGTTTTTATGAAGTTTTACTCTCTGTTTCAACCAAATCCCTTGACAGGTCACAGGTTCCTAAGGAGTATAAATTTTCAAGCTATTGTGCTTCAACGACAAAACTATTGAAAAGAACCATCAAATCTTACATATAAAAAATGATAACAAAAGTAAATACAACAATAGGGAGTAACATGCATAACATCATCTCCAGCAAAAAAACATGCATAACATCATCATTGCTGGAAAAGGTGAATGTCTATCATCTGATGCAGGATAGATCCTGAAAGCTGGGAGTGCCACATGGCCGAGGTTTACATTAGAAATTAAGAAAAAGGAGGGTAGATAATTCTGACATTAGGGCTTAGAGGAATATGATTGTCGGGAAATGGAGTCTCTAGAATAGGAGCTTTCAGAATAGAAGTTCTGGGAAATTTATTAGGCCGCCGGTGTTTAAAATGTTGACCATTAGCCAGAATTTTAGAAATTTCAGAAGTACTCTTATGAATCCTGAAAATAGCATCACCATGACCATGTGGAAGAGAGGAGCCAAGGCGCGATGGAATTTTCGAAAGGGAGTGAGATGAGGAGGGAAGAGAAGGAGCCTCTTCACCATAAATGGCTGGCACTTGAACCAGCATAAGTAAAACCAGTGTCACCATTATCATCTTCATCATTAGCGTCCCTGAACAAATATGACTGTATTCTCTCTTTAAAGTTTTTTTTTCCCTATTTGTAGTGTTTGCAACTCATGCATGGTTTCAAAACCAAAAATAAACACACAAGAAGGCTTTAGAATGGAATTTTACCTTTGTTTGGGGTTATTGTCCTATGAAAAGGTTCAAGAAGGCTCCCTATCATAAAATTGAAAGTTCATCTAACAAAAAATAAACAAAAAATGAATTCATTATCAATTAATATTTTATCTAGTTGTTGTTACACTTTCAATTAAGCTTTTATAAATTCGTGTATCGTATCCGTATGTATGTTTTTTTTAACCAAACATATTATACGTGCATTATTCGTGTATTGATGTATATAATCCAAGCATTTTGCATATATGTTCTATTATTTCACATGTTTTACGCTAATTCAAAAAATGAAAATAAATAATTATAAAATATAAAATAATGGTTGAATTTTTATCATATTTTTGTTAAAAGTTTCAAATAATGTATGTACATATTTTTTTATATTTTCTCCTTCCCGTATCTTAAGATGGGTTACTTGCCTATTAGCGAAACTCATCTAAAAATCTACAAAATGTTTGTTAACAAACAACCAAGAATATTCATAACCTTAGTTCATCATGATCAATCACCACGTCAGTTTATAATGGGACTTACTTACCCATTCGGTATAGTCTAATAGTACTTTTCTTTCAAAAGTTAGAAGAAATCTCTCCCTCCCCGATTGCTAATTTTTTTTATTTTTTTTATTTTTTTAAATGAGACTTGTTTAGCTACACCATACACCATTAGTTCCATTTAATCCATTTCCATCCCACTAATCTTAACAAACTGTTATTTCTATTTAATGGTAAATATACCATAACACCATAATTTTAACTTGATATTATACTAAACTAATGATCTACCATGAAGACCAGTCAAACAAGGAGACACAATTGGATTGATTGAGGTCTCCAAATGGGAGGCTTCTCCACGTACGCTTTCATAGAGACAATTTTTATGTTCACACTTAATTGTTGAGGAGGCAATTTGCCTCCTCTTGAAAGCGATGAGACGCCTCCCCTTGAGAGACCTCAATGCGTCTCCTCGTTCAACTGGTTTCATGGTAGATCATTAGTTTATGTATAATATCAAGTTAAAATGATGGTCTTATCGTATATTTACCATGAAATAGAAATAACCGTATATTAAGATTAGTGGGTTGGAAATGAAATAAATGGAACTAATGGAGTACCGTTGGAAAACGGTGTAGCTAAACAAGTTTCATTAACTTTTGTTTACCAATAGGGGAGGGGGGAGATTTCTTCTAACTTTTGAAAGAAAAGTACAATTAAACTATTATTGTTCTCATAAAAGGCTTTCTTTGACAGTTTGGGATGTGTTGGTGTGCTCTATTGCTGTTGGTTTTCCAGTCGTTTGGTAGTTTGTTTTGGTTATTTATTTTTCTATTCTAGTTCTTTGTAGCGGTCCGAAGTGGCATGAGTTGGACTCTTTTGTTAGTCTATAGCATGTGTGGTACTCTTTCCTGCCTTGGGTTTGTCCCATGTGGTTTTCCTAGGAAGGTTTTAATGAGGTCACTGTATTCGTGTCAATCTATGTATGCCTATTTTATGAACGAAATCTTCTTCTCAAAAAAGTACCATTAAATAATACCTAGTTGGGAAAAAGTACCATTATAAACTAACTGGTGGTATTGATCAAAGAACTTTGATGAACTTTATGAATCTTCTTTGTTAACATTTTGCAAATTATTTGACAACTTTCGCTTGATCATATTAATACCGCATTTTATATATATCTTCTTTGTATTTAGTAAAATTTGTATGTGCATTATTTGGAAAAAAAATTTATAAAAAAAATACGGTAAAAATTTGTATGTGCATTATTTTCATTTTTTGAAAGAGTGTAAAATATGTGAATAATTGGAAAATATATGCAACATGCATGGATTATACATAAAAAATATATACTTGAATAATGCAAGTATAATATTGTGTGTGAAAAATTAAAGTATTTAAAAAGAATACGTACATATGAGTATGATGCGCGAATTTATAAAAGTTTAATTGAAAGTGTAACAACAACTAGATAAAATATTAATTGATTACTTAAGGACAATATGTTGGCGAGTCCTTATTTCATTAGAATTTTGGTTACTTACCAATTATATTTTGTCCTATTATAATAGAGATTATTTTATTTAGTGTTATGGGGGTTGATGATTTTTTCAACCCTCATAGAGGTAGCACCACCGACTCATTCTCTCATTCTCCACCAACCATCGTTGAGTTGAGTGCCCAGATGGCTCCGCTCCTACAGATGCAGACTTTGACCCCGAACCCGATCTAGAATCAGGATCCTCTTTTAACGACCCCGACTATGATGACGACCACCCAGACCCCGACCCCGACTATGACGACGACGACCTCGACCCCGACCCCGACCCCGACTCCGAAGACGACCCCGACCCCGACCCCGACTCCGAAGACGACCCCAACCCCGAATTTGTCTCTGATTCAGACCCTGATCCCGATTTCGACTCTGACTCCGGCCTCGACTCAGGCTCAGATTTCGATCCTAATTCCTACTCAACCTGTATCCTATGCATCTTCCGCTGCACAGATTATGACTTCTCGACTAACGACCCCAACATATGGACCAGATTGCGCATTTTGTGAAATCCGAGGATCAATTGGCGGATATTTTGACAAAGGCGATTTCCAGTAAAGCATTCCACAATTCACTAGATCAGTTGGGCATTGGCGACATCTATGCACCAACTGAGGGGGAGTGTTGGCGTGACTTGTGGATATTGACTTACTTTCCTTACACACCAAGAATTCCTATTATAATTGTAATTGATTTACTTTAATTTCTGATTTCCTACTGCAAATAGATTTAGGAATTTATTATTTACTTGCCTATTTAGGTTTCGTTGTATTATAAATATGACCTCCTACAAGGAGAAGAATACACAGAAAATTCCCACAAACAAATATTCTCTCATAGTTTTCATATTTTAGCATGGTATCAGAGCCAGGTTCGATCTAGAGACCTGTGCTTGTGTTCTTCTTGAAATTTAAGTGCTCTTCTCCCCCCTTGAGAGGGGGGGAGGGGGAGTGAAAGGGATATGTTTATTGACCTATCCCAATTACCTTGACATATTTCCATGAAGATATTGCTTATTTCTTGACTCCGACGACCCATTCTCTTCAAGGGGAGAGGAAGATTGAAGAGAAGTTGTGTCTGAGTGAATTAGCTAAAGTTTATATGGAAGAATTTATTGTTGCCACTGCCGTGCTCATGGGGTTTCGGTGTTCTGCCTTACCTATTGCCGTGCTCACAGGGTTTTTGTGTTCTGCCTTATTAATTGTTGTGCTCACACAGTTTCTGTGTTCTGCCTTACCTACTGCCGTGCTCACAGGTTTCTTGTGTTCTGCCTTGTCTACACCCGTGCTCACAGAGTTTCTTGTGTTTTGCTATGAACTTTGTTTTAGTTTGTCACTTGTTTCACTCGTGGTTGACTAAAAGATCTTCTCTACAATTGATGTTTCTCAAGTATGGTGTCATGTGACTCGCTTGTCAAGTTGGGCCTGCGAAATATCTTTGCCCAACTTGAGGGGGAGTGTTGGCGAGTCCTTATTTCATTAGAATTTTGGTTACTTACCAATTATATTTTGTCCTATTATAATAGAGATTATTTTATTTAGTGTTATGGGGGTTGATGATTTTTTCAACCCTCATAGAGGTAGCACCACCGACTCATTCTCTCATTCTCCACCAACCATCGTTGAGTTGAGTGCCCAGATGGCTCCGCTCCTACAGATGCAGACTTTGACCCCGAACCCGATCCAGAATCAGGATCCTCTTTTAACGACCCCGACTATGATGACGACCACCCAGACCCCGACCCCGACTATGACGACGACGACCTCGACCCCGACCCCGACCCCGACTCCGAAGACGACCCCGACCCCGACCCCGACTCCGAAGACGACCCCAACCCCGAATTTGTCTCTGATTCAGACCCTGATCCCGATTTCGATTCCGACTCCGGCCTCCACTCAGGCTCAGATTCCGAACCAATTCGACTCATCCTGTATCCTATGCATCTGCCGCTGCGAGATTAGTGCTTCACGAGTGCTATCCAACATATGGAATAGAGTG